>NW_005355502.1:970686-982743 GCF_000412655.1 Myotis brandtii
CCTACACGCGGGTCACCGGCTCCTGGCGCCCCTGGCCCTTGCTGACTTTGAAGCCATAAACCGCGGCGAGAGGCCATTGCCCGAGAGCTTTAACTTTGCTGGGGATGTGCTGGACCAGTGGTCCCAGAAGGAGCAGGTACGAGATGGTGGTTTCGTGCGTGTTGGCACCTCTCCCCTCGGTCTGGGCCCACTTGCCCCTTTAATTCGGGCCTCAGGTCCCCTGGGGTCCCCTGGGTTCCCCTGGGGAGACAGTGCTGCTCTCCCAGGGGAGACTGAGCTCAGCGACGCTGCCTTTCTCCGCGGCCCCCTGGGCGGCTCGGTCCCTCTTTTCCTTCATTTTCCTCCAGGCCCCCGCAGCAGCTTCCTGCCCCTCACCTGTGCCGGCTGCTCGCCGCTACCCCGTCAGCTGGGCTCTGGTCTGAGGACTGGTCTCCGCTGGAGGGATTAGGAGAGACTCGGGTTGAGAAGAACAAATCCCAAGCGTCTGTGTAGCCGCGGCCGGCCCTGCCCTCCTCCCGGGCACTCGGGGAGGGGAGGGGGTGCTCACCAGCTGGCAGGGCCACCTGTGCTGCCCAGGCGGCTGTGGGAGCCCTGTGCCCAGGTGCTGACTAACGCTCAGTCCCCTCCCCAGCGGCCGGACAGTCTCCTTTCAGTCTCTTACGTGTTTTTTGTTTGTTTGTTTACTCCTCACCCAAAGGTATTTTCCCATTGATTTTAGGGAGAGTAGAAGGGAGAGGGAAAGACAGAGAGAAATGTGGATGTGAGAGCAAACTCATCGATGGGTTGCCTCCTGCACGCACCCTGACGAGGGCCCGGGCCAGGGAGGAGCCTGCCACCCAGGTACATGGCCTTGACTGGAATAGCACCCGGACCCTTAGGTCGGCAGGCTGACACCCCATCCACTGAGCCACACTGGCCGGGGCCATCCTTCATGCTTTAGCACCTCGCTTGCTACACTCTCTTGTACAGAGAGCAGGTAGCAGTTGATAGTCTCTAGATAACGTTTAAAGGCACATTTGTTTTCAATACACTTACTTTTCAGTAAACTCTCTTTAGCAAGTGGTACTGATTCCCATTCTGCTGGTGAGCACACCCTTTCCTTTTTAAGGAACTGTGTCCGAGTAAAAGTGAGTCTGTGCAAGAACAGCACAGGTGCAGGCAGACTGGCAAACACCAGTGATGCTCAGATGACAAAGGTTGGGAAATACTGACCTATATTATCTCATCCAATTCCATCACCCCTGGAGGTTGCAGATAAGGAACTTGACCTTGTAGAAGTTAAGCAACTTATCCAAGGTCATCCGTCCCAAAGGTACCTGACCCAGGCCAACCTCACAGAGCTCGGTCTGCAGGGAGGGCCAGCCCATCTGTGACACAGGCAGCACCGCGGTCCGGGAGGGAGGAGCGGAGGGCTGTGAGAACAGAGAGAGGGGGATGCGGGAACAGAGAGAGAGGGGGTGCGGGAACAGAGAGAGGGGCGTAAGGGAACAGAGGGCGGGTAAGGGAACAGAGAGAGGGGGGCTGCGGGAACTGAGAGAGGGGGTGCGGAAACTGAGAGAGGGGGGTGCGGGAACAGAGAGAGGGGCGTAAGGGAACAGAGGGCGGGTAAGGGAACAGAGAGAGGGGGGCTGCGGGAACTGAGAGAGGGGGTGCGGAAACTGAGAGAGGGGGGTGCGGGAACAGAGAGAGGGGCGTAAGGGAACAGAGGGCGGGTAAGGGAACAGAGAGAGGGGGGCTGCGGGAACTGAGAGAGGGGGTGCGGAAACTGAGAGAGGGGGGTGCGGGAACAGAGAGAGGGGCGTAAGGGAACAGAGGGCGGGTAAGGGAACAGAGAGAGGGGGGCTGCGGGAACTGAGAGAGGGGGTGCGGAAACTGAGAGAGGGGGGTGCGGGAACAGAGAGAGGGGCGTAAGGGAACAGAGGGCGGGTAAGGGAACAGAGAGAGGGGGGCTGCGGGAACTGAGAGAGGGGGTGCGGAAACTGAGAGAGGGGGGTGCGGGAACAGAGAGAGGGGCGTAAGGGAACAGAGGGCGGGTAAGGGAACAGAGAGAGGGGGGCTGCGGGAACTGAGAGAGGGGGTGCGGAAACTGAGAGAGGGGGGTGCGGGAACAGAGAGAGGGGCGTAAGGGAACAGAGGGCGGGTAAGGGAACAGAGAGAGGGGGGCTGCGGGAACTGAGAGAGGGGGTGCGGAAACTGAGAGAGGGGGGTGCGGGAACAGAGAGAGGGGCGTAAGGGAACAGAGGGCGGGTAAGGGAACAGAGAGAGGGGGGCTGCGGGAACTGAGAGAGGGGGTGCGGAAACTGAGAGAGGGGGGTGCGGGAACAGAGAGAGGGGCGTAAGGGAACAGAGGGCGGGTAAGGGAACAGAGAGAGGGGGGCTGCGGGAACTGAGAGAGGGGGTGCGGAAACTGAGAGAGGGGGGTGCGGGAACAGAGAGAGGGGCGTAAGGGAACAGAGGGCGGGTAAGGGAACAGAGAGAGGGGGGCTGCGGGAACTGAGAGAGGGGGTGCGGAAACTGAGAGAGGGGGGTGCGGGAACAGAGAGAGGGGCGTAAGGGAACAGAGGGCGGGTAAGGGAACAGAGAGAGGGGGGCTGCGGGAACTGAGAGAGGGGGTGCGGAAACTGAGAGAGGGGGGTGCGGGAACAGAGAGAGGGGCGTAAGGGAACAGAGGGCGGGTAAGGGAACAGAGAGAGGGGGGCTGCGGGAACTGAGAGAGGGGGTGCGGAAACTGAGAGAGGGGGGTGCGGGAACAGAGAGAGGGGCGTAAGGGAACAGAGGGCGGGTAAGGGAACAGAGAGAGGGGGGCTGCGGGAACTGAGAGAGGGGGTGCGGAAACTGAGAGAGGGGGGTGCGGGAACAGAGAGAGGGGCGTAAGGGAACAGAGGGCGGGTAAGGGAACAGAGAGAGGGGGGCTGCGGGAACTGAGAGAGGGGGTGCGGAAACTGAGAGAGGGGGGTGCGGGAACAGAGAGAGGGGCGTAAGGGAACAGAGGGCGGGTAAGGGAACAGAGAGAGGGGGGCTGCGGGAACTGAGAGAGGGGGTGCGGAAACTGAGAGAGGGGGGTGCGGGAACAGAGAGAGGGGCGTAAGGGAACAGAGGGCGGGTAAGGGAACAGAGAGAGGGGGGCTGCGGGAACTGAGAGAGGGGGTGCGGAAACTGAGAGAGGGGGGTGCGGGAACAGAGAGAGGGGCGTAAGGGAACAGAGGGCGGGTAAGGGAACAGAGAGAGGGGGGCTGCGGGAACTGAGAGAGGGGGTGCGGAAACTGAGAGAGGGGGGTGCGGGAACAGAGAGAGGGGCGTAAGGGAACAGAGGGCGGGTAAGGGAACAGAGAGAGGGGGGCTGCGGGAACTGAGAGAGGGGGTGCGGAAACTGAGAGAGGGGGGTGCGGGAACAGAGAGAGGGGCGTAAGGGAACAGAGGGCGGGTAAGGGAACAGAGAGAGGGGGGCTGCGGGAACTGAGAGAGGGGGTGCGGAAACTGAGAGAGGGGGGTGCGGGAACAGAGAGAGGGGCGTAAGGGAACAGAGGGCGGGTAAGGGAACAGAGAGAGGGGGGCTGCGGGAACTGAGAGAGGGGGTGCGGAAACTGAGAGAGGGGGGTGCGGGAACAGAGAGAGGGGCGTAAGGGAACAGAGGGCGGGTAAGGGAACAGAGAGAGGGGGGCTGCGGGAACTGAGAGAGGGGGTGCGGAAACTGAGAGAGGGGGGTGCGGGAACAGAGAGAGGGGCGTAAGGGAACAGAGGGCGGGTAAGGGAACAGAGAGAGGGGGGCTGCGGGAACTGAGAGAGGGGGTGCGGAAACTGAGAGAGGGGGGTGCGGGAACAGAGAGAGGGGCGTAAGGGAACAGAGGGCGGGTAAGGGAACAGAGAGAGGGGGGCTGCGGGAACTGAGAGAGGGGGTGCGGAAACTGAGAGAGGGGGGTGCGGGAACAGAGAGAGGGGCGTAAGGGAACAGAGGGCGGGTAAGGGAACAGAGAGAGGGGGGCTGCGGGAACTGAGAGAGGGGGGTGCGGGAACAGAGAGGGGGGGCTGTGGGAGAAGGGGGCTGCGGTCAGCTCCCCAGAGGGCGGGCGGGGAGGTAAAGAGCATTCCTGGGAGGGAGGGCGATGACCTCCGAGGCCCTGCATGAGGCGGAGGTTGGCAGCACAGAGGAGTCACTCTGAGAAACCTTGGTGAGATGGTTCCTCCAGAATCCGTCACCGGCCGCCTCTGCCCAGCATGACCCTCAGCCCCTCTGTCACCTCGAAGCCTACGCCGCCCTAAGGGTATACGCAGAGGCCACTTGCTTGGGGCACCCATGGGGGTTATTTAGATGGAACAGAGTTTCACATCAGCAGGAAGAGCTTTATTGCAGGGCTAGGGGGGAGCTTGGAAAACTGGGCTGGAAGCTGGAGTGTCCGTCCCTGTGAGGACAGAAGCCAGGACGCCCTGAGGACGCACTGCACCCAGAGCTGATGGTCCCAGAGAGACTCATCGGCCTGAAGGGGTCACATGCCCAGCCAGTGGCCAGGGAAGGGCAAGCACCAAGACTGTATTCAGTAGGAGAGGTTCCCCCAAAGACAAGCTGGCTGTTCCCTGACCCCCCAGCACAGGTGCGAGGGCACATGACAGTGGATGTCCCTCTACTTGGTGACCGGTCCTAAGCCTTCTCCTCTCTCTCATGTGCCTGTGGCCAGACAGGAGAGAGGCCGGCCAGCCCCGCCCTGTGGTGGGTGAATGGCAAAGGGGGCGAGGTGAAGTGGAGCTTCGGGGAGCTGGGCATCCTGTCCCGAAAGGCCGCCAACGTGCTCACCCAGCCTTGCGGCCTTGCGAGAGGCGACCGAGTGGCGGTCATTCTGCCCCGAGTCCCGGAGTGGTGGCTGGTCAACGTGGCTTGTATGCGAACAGGTCAGTGTCCATATTTAACTTTTGTAAAAAAGACAGAACAGAGCGAGACTGGAAGGTGAGGTTTTTCTGAATAGTTAGTTCTGACTGAAGCAATGCTTACAAGGACAGCAAAACCAGAGCTGAAACTAAGGGCAACCATGGTGTAATAATAATAAAACTGCCTTAATAATAACAATAAACTACCTGAATGAGAATAACAATAGTGAACCATCTTTGGTAATTATGACATTGTTGTTTTGCAAGAGAGGAAACTGAGGTTCAGAGAGGTTAAGAAGTTTGCCCAAAGCCACACAGCTAGAAAGCGATGCCATTGAGATTAAACACAAAGCTCTACCAAAGCCAGTGTGAGTGCCGACGCCTCTTTGCAGGGCTGGACTGTGAAGCGTTTGCCCGGGTGACCCAGAAATTAGGTCTCTGGTATCTGAATTCTCCCTGATACAAAAATACAAAAGGAGGCGAAGGCATTCTAGAAGGCAAGGGCTTGTGGAAATACGACCGTGGACCCAGCTGGAAAACCTCTGCCTCTTTCCAGACAAGAAGGTGAATGCACTCAATGGCACGTTTCTCCCAGGGAGTCCCTCACACTGCACCCCAACTCCACAGGGCTCTTTTCTCCTCTAGGACAGAGCTCAGCAAAACCATGGTCTATGAGCTCGCCATCTATTTTTGTTTTCTTTTTTGTTTTTAAATATATTTTTATTGATTTCAGAGAGGAAGGGAAAGGGAGAAAGAAATAGAAACATCAATGATGAGAGAGAATCATTGATGAGCCCTTGACCAAAATTGAACCAGGGACCCTTCATTCTGAGGGCCAACGCTCTATCCACTGGCCATCCATTTTTGTAAATAAAGTTTTACGGTTAAATGGAACGCAGCCATGCTCATTCATTTACACAGTGTCGGTGGCCCTTTGCGTTCTACAGCAGCAGAATTGCTCATTGAGACAGAGATACTTCATATGGCCACAAAGCCTAAAATATCTACTACCCGGCCCCTTACAGAAAAAGCTTGCCAATTCCTGCTCTAGAACATGGCCTACATGTTATAAATCAATGAACAATAAGAAGGAATATAGTTCTGTAGAGAACACACAGATGTTTGTTTCAATGGGGTCAAAAATAGAAAAATTTAGAAACAGCTACATAAAGATGATCAAATAAATTATAACTGACCTGAGACTAAGGTTTCGTGGAGATGTGTTCATTGCTAATTGAAATTACAGCGCCTCAACTTGATGGATGTCATTCAAGAGAAATTATAAGGACATCATCTTGGTGTTTTAAAAAATGCCCTTACTGTTCATGTTAAATCAAAACAGCAATATATAAAATTTATTCCACATTCACTATAAAAAGGAACTTGCAAATGTGAAACCAGTTGTGGGTTGGAGGAGTTAAAGGTGGTTTATTTATGTCATAAAAATGTATTTAGCATTACTTAACATGATTTATGCAATTTGTGAATTGTGAAGATTAAAAGTCAACCCACAAACTGAATAGTCAAAAACATTCAGTTTATTAAATGTTAAGCAAGCAGCTGATTGTTTTCTAACAAAGTTATTACGTCTTCTGCGTGAAGATGGAGATGCTTGCACACACCCCGTGGCAGCGTGTTCTCCTGTTGCTATAAAGTGTGTTCGGTCTGCAATCAGCCAGAGCAGCACTCCCTCTCTGCCCCGTGGAACCCGTCGCCGTCACAACGCCCCTGAGAGTGTTAACAATTTCTGAGCTGATAAGATCAAGTGGTTTGCAAAATAAATAATCTTATGTTTTTGTATTGAGTGAACAATCTGAGATCCTCTAAGGCAGCGGTTACCAACTGGTGGTCCGTGAGGTCCGAAAGGTTGGAGACCGCTGCTCTAAGGTGCTTTCTGGGGTTTTTAAATATATTTTTTTATTGATCAGAGAGGAAGGGAGAGGGAAAGAGGGAGAGAAACATCAATGATGAGAGAGAATCATTGATCCCCTGCCTCCTGCACGCCCCCTACTGGGGATCAAGCCTGTAACCCGGGCATGTGCCCTGCCTAGGAATCGAACCCGAGACCTCCTGGTTCATAGGTCAACGCTCAACCACTGAGCCATACCAGCCTGGCTCTAAGGTGTTTTCTTACTTCCTCTTCATCACATATTTACCTGTTTTCTCAAGAGGAGATGAGATGTAAGAGCTTTTAAAATATATTTTTTAAATAAAGTCTCCTTCTTAGGAATTCAACTCTACCTCCTCCTATTTAGCTGACTTCAGGGACACACCAGGAAATAAATCTCGGGTCGGGTACAAGTCTTGGGAGTCTCAGATACGAACCTCGAATCCTGGTGCTGCCACTGACTGACTGTGTGGCCCTCAGCCAGTGGCCATGTCGTCAGTGGGATTGATTTTAAGTGAGACACCAAGCACATAATAAGTGCTCAGTCAATGAGAGTGGCTCTTCCCACACACGCTGCTTCCTTCCCGTTGACTCACTTCAGACAGAACAAACCGCCTTTCACCTCCTCCCCCGCTCTCCGCTCATAGGAGCGGCCGCCTCCAGCCAGAGTCTAGGATGGCGTGAGGCCTGGGGTGAGCTCAGCCTGAGCAGTGCATGAGGGCCGACTCTGCCGCTCACCAGCCCATCTCATAGGCCACCACTGGCAGCCACTGCGACCCACGCAGCTGTGTGGAACAGTGGTCTCCAGGCTTTTCTGGCTACGCAATTTACCAATAAAAATATTTGGGACACACTGCCCGACCTGCATGGCGGGGTTCAGGATCTGCAGGAGGGGCCGACGCACAAATGGAAATGCTAGACAAAAATATGAAAATAGAAGGCATTGGGGCCGGGTAGAAACCTCTCTCTAGGCGAGACACACTGAGCCCTGGCCTTGTCCGCTTCTGTTCAGTGTTAGACACACATCTTGCTGTCAGTAAAGCACGGCAGGCACGTAGCAGACAGAGCGTCTCACAGGTCAGTGAGGTCAGGAAGGCCCAGCAGACATTTACTGGGGGCTATCAGGTCGGGAGGTTGCTTCGAGCCACCGCGATCTCAGCAGAACCATCGGCGCCTGGCGTCAGCCCTGCCGCGCCCTTGTGCACGCTCCTGACAGTGCTGTACGCGGTGGCTTCCGGCAGCACACACCCCCCATCTGGATACAGCTATTTATACTGTAATATAACATGCATGTTCTAAAATATGTACAAAAATGAGGTAAAAAGAATTCCAATATTTCAATAATTTTTTTAAATTTTAAATTCTTTCCTCATCCTCCTGTGGATTATCTTGCAAAACTCACTTTGGGGACCGCTGGTTCGAAGTGCCCGTGAGAGTGTGTTAGAAGCCCCAGCGCGATGTACGTGTGACATGATCGTGATGAAAATGGCGCACAGCAATGGCCCACTGTTGTGATGCCTCCTTATGCCAGACACCATTACTTCCCCCATTTTACCGATCAGGAAAGGAAGGCACCGAGAGACCCAGCAACATGCTCCAGGTCACAAAGGCAGGAAGGCGAAGGACAGCTCCCCAGGCCCAGGGCCTGCCGGCCTCTGAGCAGGGCTCTAGGATCCCCCACCCCCCAGGGTCAGGGTCCTGCGGGGACCCCTGGGAGGGCAGGCGGCCACAGTCTCACCCAGGGGACCACAGTCCCGCTCAGCGGGGGCCTCTCCTTCCCAGGGCTTGTCTTCATGCCGGGCACCACGCAGCTGACCGCCAAGGACATCCTCTACCGGCTGCGGGCCTCCAAGGCCAAGGGCCTGGTGGCCAGTGAGGAGGTGGCCCCAGCAGTGGAGTCCATCGTGTCCGAATGTCCTGACTTGAAGACCAAGCTCCTGGTGTCTCCGCGCAGCCGGCCGGGGTGGCTCAGCTTCCAGGAGTTATTTCAGTGAGTACCCCCCGCCCCCGGCTCTCGGAGTCTCCTTGCTCTGAGGACTCAGCAATACTGTGCGTTGATCTGGGATCCTTCCCAGAAGAGAATCGCCTGCTGGAAGGTCCTAAGGACGAAAGGGAGGGGTGCAGCTCTGTGTCCTTTCCCTGCGCCCCCCCTCGGCCTGTGGTGAGTGCCCTGCACGGTGGCCCTTGCCTCCCTCGCGGCCCACACTGCCCATACTCTCCCTGCCTGAGGCCTCTGGCCTCCCTTTTATTCCTCAACCACGCCCTACCTCAGGGCCTTTGCCCGGCTGTCTCTCCTGCCTGGATGCTCTTCCCAGTCCTTCCTGTCAGATTTCAGCTCGAACGTCTTCCCCTCCATGAGCCGTCCCTGGCGCCCATCCAGGCAGGAGTCCACGCCACTCCCGAACGTGGGTGCTGTTCTCTTCACAGCCCTCGACGCTCCCTGAATATCGTGCCCCATCACTTTCCCGGTTTACTGGTTCTCTCCTGTACCTCAGAGATGGGCAAATTAGGGACCATGGGCCAATTCTGGCAGGACACCTGCTCTTGTAAATAAAGTTTTATTGGAACACAGCCACACGCATTGTCTACACATTGTCCACGTCTTACCAGAGCCAAGTTGAGCAGATGCAACAGGGGCCTTAAGGCAAGCAAAGACTGAGACGTTACGTCTGGCCTCTGCAGACACAGCTCGCCGACTCCTGCCCCCAACTGAGCCCACGAGGGCAGAGGCTGTTGTTGGTCACTCTGCCCCCGTTCCCCACTTAAGTTGGCGCTTAAACAGTTTACCGAAGGAATGACCAGAACTGGTCACGTCCCTTCACTCCTTCACATGTGAAATGGGGTGATGCCCTGCACAGCGTCTCAGGGGGCTGAGGACATCGCTCGTGTGAGAAAGTGGTTCCTAAACTGCAAAAAGGGGCGTGAAATGCTAATGGGTGGTCTGATCCTTCAAACAGCTGTTAGATGGCTCATGTTGAAAAAAATCATTCTGTAGAAATTTATAGGAAAAGGCATGAAACCCCGTTGAGTAACAGCAGTTTCCTTTGTGGGAATGAAGTTTTATCCGACTAGTGAATATAAACCAAGTCCGATTGGCCATCCCCAAACCCTCTCCCCAGGGCCATGCCAGGGATGCTGTTGTGTGTTTTACTAGTATAAGCTGTCGCTGTGGCTCGTCAGGTGACATCGCTGAGCCTGTGTCTCTCTGGAAAGCAGGGAGCGGGGCCTCCCTCGGGGTGTGGAAGCGGCGAGTGGCGCGCGTACAGGGCAGGAGCCGGGCGCGGGCCAGTGGTTACCGTCACCTCCTGCCGCCTTCACATCGAGGTCCTCGCGCGCAGGCCCTGGCCGCGGCTTCAGAGGCCTGCTGCACACCCCTTGGGAACGTGTCTCTAACACGCTCCCCGACACACGTGTGTGCACCTGTTTACAAATCAGGACCGTGTGCTTCTGTGCATCGCACGGGTGTAAAAAAGAAACGTGTGAAAGGACTAGTCACAGACTACATGCAGCTCGGAGTTCTCCTGTTTTCCTCCGAGGCAGCCCCAGCTGCACGCAGACCCTAGCACCCCGCACCCCCGCGCCAGGGACCCCATCTTCAACAGCCTGCAGCGTGCGGCTAGGCTCCGGAAACCTTAAATGGGCCGCAAAGCTGACAGAAGAAAAATGTCTTTGAACTCAAGCCAAGTTATCGTGGGAAACTTCACACTGGGGGTGTTTGCCAGGACAAAGGGAATACCCACTTGAATGAACGACTTTGGCGTGTCACGCTCCAAAAGGGCCACAGACTGTTTCTCTGAGAGCCACGGAACGGAGAGCCGGCCTTGCCGACGCAGGCCAGTGGTTCAGAAATCCACACCCAGCAAGAGCCGGCTAATTTCTCGTCATGAGGGTCAATCTCCTGTGAAGGAGCTCCCCTCCTTCTGCCTCCCAGGGACAGAAGTCGTGAACACCTGCCAGGATATTTACAACAGGATGTGGAAAAGGTCAAATTATGGGCCAGACTGAGTTTCTCCTTTCCCCTCCTGGGAGCAAGGGCCCTTGGCTGCGGGTCCGGACACCTGGATTCTGTCTTGGGGACTGGAACAGCTCCCGGCAGAGGAACCGCACAGCAGGGTGGACGCTGAAAACGCCCTCGGGTGTGCAGAGCATGGGTGGCTGGGGCACGAAGCGTGACCCCCCGCGAGGCAGGGGCTGGTCCTCCTAGGACCTCACCTGCTCAGTCTTGACCTTCACCCTACAAACAAGGGAGGCCGCTGACGAGTTTTTGGAAGGGACGTGTCAGGTCAGCCTGGTCTAGATGGCGTTCTCCGGCAGCCGCGTGGAAGGAGGAATTGTGGACCAAACTGGAGTCAGAGAGACCGTCCTGGAGCCTCAGTGGGGGCGGACGAGGAGCGTCTGACTGGTGAGTGGGACGGAGGGAGGAGACGCGAAAGCCCAGCAGGACCTGGAGGCTGGTTGGACCTGGAGGATGAAGGCAGGCGCCCCGCTGACCTGCTGGTTAACGGGGGTGACTGCGGGGTGGCTCCCGTCGGGGGAGAGAGAGTGTAGAGTGAGTGGGGCAGGCTGAGATGGCCTGTGACCATCCAGATACCCAGCAAGTGGAGATGTGAGTCAGACCCGAGGAGATAAAGGTGCAACTCTGGACGTCGTCGGCATTTAATCGGTTCTGAAGGATCCGGAAGGCTATGACTCAAGCCTCCGAGAAAGGGAGGCACACCTTGGAGTCCTGCTGGGAAATCGCCTGTCACTCACAGACTGTAATAGCGCTTCTTTTAGTGACAAAGAATGAAAAGCCTTCTCTCCAAGCGTCTTTAAGCGGCTTGAGAAGCATCCGGAACGGGAGGTGGTTGTGTTCACAGGACCGGACGCCGTGCGCCGCTGCACCCTCTGAGCCCGTTCTTTCCAGAGGCTGAAAGGAGCCGGCACAGTGGATGAGGTTGTGTTCTGTCCTGTTTCTTACTTTTGGGGGAAGAGGCAAGTTAGCAAGAAAACCACTTTCGTGTTTTATGAAACCACATCGGACAGTATAGCGGGTGGCCATATAGTCAGTCCTCACTGCGGTCTCAATGGCCGTCTTATTCGCTCGTCAAGATGAATTAAAATGGTGTCCTCAGCCCTGTTCCCTTCAGCCCAGGAAATTGAAACTACGATTCAAGAGTCTCACGGGCTTGGAGGCGTTTTATCGGTTATCTACTGAGGAACAAAACTCAGTGTCAAAGAGCGACCCCCTCTGCTCAGGACGCTGGGCTGGCGTCCGCGCAGGCTCCACAGGCAGTGGGCAGCCGGGGGGCTGGGCCACGGGCCAGGCC
>NW_005355502.1:982778-988346 GCF_000412655.1 Myotis brandtii
GGCACCTCTGAACGTTCTCAGTGATGCCTGCTCCCCCCAGTGAAGGTGAACGTGAAGCCGTGAGCGAGGCCTGGGCCTGGCGCCAGCCCCGCCTGCAGGGAGGACCGGGCGGAGGCCGGACAGCGGCTCAGTTAGAGGGCGCTTGGCTTAGCAATGGGAGAGCAAGCAAAGCGCGCGAACAACGCCGCCTTCTCACGCGGCGGGGCTGTGGTGAGAGCGGGCTGAGTGGTTTGATGATTGACAAGGGTCCAGTTCACTCGTCTTCCCACCAGGCCCCCTGGGTGTCTGCCAACCCCGGGGGACCCCAGCATGGCTGAGTAGTCCCAGACCCAAAGGCCAGAGAACCAGACGGGGTGGGGTGGGGGCAGCAGCCCTTCCTCCTGGCTCTTTCTAGAACAAGGAAACGGTCCCCCTAAAGCCTGAGTCTCTCTGGCCCGGACTGTCTTGTGCCCATCCCTACACCATGTTCTGCTTAGGCTAACCAGACTCAGCCCCGCCCCTCCCGACCCCCGGTCCCCACGGAAGCACATGGCTGCCACAGCCCTGACACAATCAGTTTCACCAATGCAAGGAGGATGGGATCTCTCTGGTAAGCAATTAACTGTGTCTGTCAGCGCTATTGAAGATATTAAATAAAAACTATTAAAAACTTGTATTCTAATACCAAAGATCTTCCTTTAAATCATAAAAACTCCTGAAATGCTAATAACAATTTATAAAGATTCAAAACGTAAAAAAATTCATAGATTAAAAACACACTGAGAAAAAAATGTTTAAATAAAGTACACATCTCTTTTAAAAAATATTTTTATTGATTTCAGAGAGGAAGGGAGAGAGAAAGAGAGATAGAAGCATCAATGATGAGATAGAATCATGGATCAACTGCCTCCTGCACGCCCCCTACTGGGGATCGAGCTTGCAACCCGGGCATGTGCCCTGACTGGGAATTGAACCGTGACCTCCTGCTTCATAGGTCGACACTCAGCCACTGAGCCAGGCTAGCTGGCATCTCGCTCTTTTTTTTTTTTAAATTGAAAGTGACCTTGGCCATGCCTTTGGCCTACGGGGCGGTGGAGCTTAGAGAGAGGTAGCTGTTACCCTCAGCACTGGTCTGCACAGCCCCTCTCGGGAGGCTTTGGATAGGGTTCTGCCCTACTAACTGTTTTCGGGACCAAGAGGGCATAAGTAGGAGCAAAAGGACACCAGAGCTGAGCCGGGTTGCCATCGTCAGCCACATCTGGTCCATGCCTTACAGATGCGCTTCCGCAGAGCACAGCCGTGTGGAGACGGGCAGCCGGGAGCCGGCGGCCATCTACTTCACCAGCGGGACCTCGGGCTCGCCCAAGATGGCCCAGCACTCCCACAGCAGCCTGGGCATCGGGTACACTCTCTGTGGAAGGTAGGAGGAACCGCTGTCTCTGCCAGCCGGCCCTGGGCTGTTGACTCGCGTCTCTAACGGCCTCGCTGACACCCCTGCTTGCGTGGATACCTCCATGTAACATGTACAAAACAGCTCGCGGGGCCCCTGCCAACCTGAGCTCCGTGAGCGGCCGCTCGTCAGGCAGGAGCTCAGGAACCCGCCCGGCTCAGTCCCCACGGGAGACTCCGTCTGGCTCCTCCTCTCCGCCAGGTACATTGACGCGCCCAGAAAGGCCTTCCTAGGTGTCCCCACACGGTCCCCCACCCCGTTCATTTTCCTCACAGCACATCTCTGTTTGCACTAACTCATCTTGTGCTTATTCACCGTCTCGCCCCTCAAACAAGAGCAGAGATCTGGCCAGTCTTGCTCACTGCTCGTAGCAGAGTGCCTGGCATATAGTGTTTGCTCAGTAAGTATGTGTTGCATCAATGGACAAACTCAGAAAATGATGCCAAGCCCTGCCTCCCACTCCACTCTCAGACCACCTAGGATTCGGAGCAGTCTTCTAACAGAAGTGGGAGGGAGAAGCATCATCTTCCTTGGGGCTTCTTTTGACCCTTCTTTGTAGTCATCGAGGTTCCTGCCAGTCCTCAAAGGCACCAGTCTGTTTGCTTCCCTGGCTGTTCTGTTCGGTCTTGTTGCTTCCCCGTGTCGTTTAGGTACTGGCTGGACCTGGAGTCCTCGGATACCATATGGAACATGTCCGACACTGGCTGGATCAAGGCCGCCATTGGCAGCGTGTTCTCTCCCTGGCTGCAGGGAGCCTGTGTCTTTGTGCATCAGATGGCCCAGTTTGACACTGACACCTTCCTAGATGTAAGTCGTAACTTCTAGCTACAGCTCTCCTTTGTCTTCCCTCAAAAGAGAGAGAGAGAGAGAGAGAAATGAATCCCCAGAAGAGAGGGGAGGGGGGAGTGAAACATGGATCAGTTGCCTCCTGCACATGCCCTGACCAGAGATCAAAATTAAACCTGCGACCTGGGTAAGTGTCCTGACTGGAAATCGAACTTGCCACTCTTGGTGCTCCAACCCACTGCGCCACACTGGCCGGGCAGTCACTCCTTTGTAAGACAGACTCTTGGGGGCTTTTGAATGTATTTCACCAGAGTGGAGAGGGAACACCCACTACACTCTTAGGCATAAAACCCACTCTTGTGCTTCAAATTGTTCAGGATTTGCTATTGTCGCTACATCCGTGGCTGCTGAAGAATCTGACTCTAGATAACAAATTAAAAGTCTCAAGTCTAAACAAATCTGTGGCTTCTGATTAGTGAAACGAAGACCATGACTGACAAATCCAGAGCCCTGTGTGGGGGAGGCTGGGGTGGGGTTGCCTTCTGCCAGAGCAGCCCCTGTTGCTCCCCAGGAGACCCTGCTAACTCAGGACCCGTGGCCTGCAGCCAGCAGCCCCTCCGCGCACCCAGGTTGCAGAGCAGAGGCCCCGCCTTTAACCTTTAGAAAAATGGGACTCAGGCCAATTATTTTCCACCATGAAACACGAATTAGGTTTAACGAAATACATATCATTAAATGAACACCACACCTGTGTGGGCAGGAGGGCTCTCCTCACCCTGCTGTTTCGCTGGGTGGCCTGACGAGATGGCCGGCCGTCTTAACAGGAATGTCGGGAACGTAGAACTGGAATCTCACAGCAGGTGGACAAAGTGTCCTGCGGTAGACAAGTTAACTCTGCAGTTTCAAACCTGCATTTGTAAAATGTGTGTGTGTGTATAATCCTCACCTAATATGTTCTTATTGATTTTAGAGAGAGAAGAAGGGAGGAGAGAGAGAAACATTGATGTGAGAAACATTGATTGGTTGCCTCCCAAAAACACCCCTACTGGGGATCAAACCCGAAAACTAAAACTTTAAAAGAAATTCATAGATTAAAAAAGCACTGAGATACATGTGCCCTGACCCGGAATCAAACCCATGAACCTTTGGGACATGGGACGACGCTCCAACCAACTGAGCCCCACTTGCCAGGGCTAAAATAAATATATTTTTATAAAATATTAAATATTTTATACTTAAAATTTTATGTTTAAAGGCACCTTTAATATATTATGCTTAATATAATATTATGTAAGATCTATTAACAATGTATTAATTGTTAATATTAATTGATATATTAATGTTATGCAATTAATCTTATTTAACATAATATTACATAAAATATTAAAATAAGTACATTCTTGCCCTAGCCTGTTTACTCAGTTGTTAGAGTGTCAGCCCTTGGACTGAAGGGTCCCCGGTTCAGTTCCGGTCAAGGGCACCTACCTCGGTTGCAGGCTAGATCCTAGCTCCAGTCAGCGTGTGTGCAGGAGGCAACCAATCCATGTGTCTCTCTCATATTGATGTTTCTCTGTCTCTCACCCTCCCTTCCACTCTCTCTCTCTAAAAAAAAAAGAACATTCTTATTTTACAAATCATTACAATGTGTGCATTTTAAGTTCTATGAAAGTGTTTATGGATTTACACTATTCTTAGTTAGAGACACTCCACTTCCTGAGAACAGCTGGAATCCAGGAAGCAAGCAACACAGTAGAAATGCTTGCTTACACTGAGAGTCATACTTGGTCCATGACACCCAGTGGCCTAGACACCCATCTGGAGGGCGTGCTCTCAGACGCTTACGTCCAATGCGGACAGACTGTCGATCCTGGGACAGAGTGGGCCCTGTCTAGAAAGAGGACCTCAAAACATTCGTATTTCTGCAGATTTGAGATGCCTTTGATTTAAGGAGCCCTGCAAGTCTGAAACAGCTCATCAAAGGCCTGAAAGACGCCTTGCTCATGCATTTCACCCACCCACGCAACAGGGCTGCAGTCCTTCCTAGAAGCAGTGCTGGAAGGTTCGCTTACAGATCCGGGTCGGTGCTGTCCAGGGGTCAGCACTTCAAAGTTCCCCCGCAAGAGGTCATTTGCGGCCCCAAAGTAGAATAAACCAGTTTGGGGTGGTTCTCAAATTCAACAGCTCACTTTTTGTTGAATTTGATTGTGCATGTCTATTACTGTAACATACACATTCCTTCCAATAATTGAAAATTCCCAACCGACGTACAGTCACTAGTGAGAACTAATAAACATTTGCTTTGTTATTCCTATGAGACGGACACAGAGAATTTGGGGCTGTAGACGTCGGCTCTGGGCGAGGCCTTTAATTAGCCGTGTCTGACACCTGTGTCTCTTGTCCAGACGCTCACCACTTACCCCATCACCACCTTGTGCTGCGCGCCCACTGTGTACCGGATGCTCGTGCAGAAAGACCTTAAGAGGTACGTGGGCAGGAATCTGAGCTACAAGCAAAGCTATAATGGGAGCTAGACCGCCTCTCCGCAGGCGTCCTGTGCGTGTGGAGGCTGAGCAGCATCCCTGGCCTCCACCGGCTGGGTGCCAGTAGACTCCCTCTCCGCCAGCGTGGCCATGAAAGGGGTCTCCAAACAGTGCCTAATGCGGGGGGGGGGGTCTCTGCCAGGGGCCATGTGGGTGTTTATAGCATCATTCACAGGCCACGCAAAACTATCAGCTTAAAGACAAGCTGCTGTGTGTAGTCCATTTAATAACGCACCCCTAACGCCTCGGCAGGGCCAAGACCAACTGATTTCTAAAGCCTCTACGGCCCGCGGTAAAATCTCGGGGAAGGGGGAGGGACAAAATGTCCCCCAGTTTGAGAATAACAGGGTTAGCCTCTAGGGGCCATTGAACATTTCCCAGGGACACCCAGTCCTACAGTTCCAGACCTCCCACACCTCCCACCCCCAAGAAACAGCCGTCACTACACCCATGCCGCCTGCACGAGAAGCCTGTGAAGTCTTATGATTCGAAGATTCTACTCAATTTGCCCAAATCACCTGAACGCCCAGTGGAGTTGCAACGTCCGGAGGAGAGAAAGGAAGAGAGAAACGATTTAAGCGGCGCAGGCTCGCCCGGCCTCTGCTCCCCGAGGTGTGGACGCCAGAGGCGAGAGGCTGTGAGAGGCCGAGCGGGGCAGAGTCAGCGTCAGCTCCCGTGTGGCCTCAGAGGCAGCCTCGGTCCCGGTCCCGGTCCTGGTCCTGGTCCCGGTCCCGTTTCCGGAGCCACTGCCGCTGCTCAGGGCCGTGGGGAGGCCACTCGCGGCTGCACAGCCTCGGCCGTGGGAACCTCCCG
>NW_005355502.1:988505-994859 GCF_000412655.1 Myotis brandtii
GGACGGACAGCCCCTCTGGCTGTGGTGAGGCCGCAGTGCCAGCAGCTGGGGGGGCACCCGCCAGTGTCTCAGGGAGAGCAGCCGCTCCGCCCTCCCGGCGGGGCCGTGGGAAGCTCCTGCCCTCCGCTCAGCCTCAGATTCCTCCCGTGAAAGGGGCTCGGGTTAGGAGATGCTCCTGAAGCCCTTCAGCCAGCCAGCGCTCAGCCACTGCGAGCTGTCGCCGTCACCTGTAAGGCTCACAGCCAGGGGTTACCGGCAGCATCAGCATTTCCTCCTGCGTCGCTCCTCCTTCCTCGCCTGCTAAGGTGCATGCTCTGCCAGGAAACTGCTCGTCGTTAACATGCCTGGAATAGCGTGTGGCAGGACCGAGGGGCTCAGCAAAAGCTCCTCCAGTCGCCCCTCGGAGGCGTGCTCCCCAGCCTGTTTGCTTGTGGCTAGGGCATCCTAGTTATCTTGTGATGAAAGCCACTCAGCGCCCCCCACCCCCACCCCCAAAAAATTCCTGAAGCTGCGGCACTGCTTGACGGGAGGGGAGCCCCTCAACGCAGAGGTGCGGGAGCAGTGGAAGAGGCAGACGGGGCTGGACCTGCACGAGGGCTACGGACAGACGGAAGTGGTGCGTGCAGGGGGCGCAGCTGCGCCCCTGGAGTGTCCCCGTCATGCTTGAAGTCCTTAGGGCGCTCCTTCCCCTGCCAGTAGTTACCAAAACTTCTGAATTACCCGGTCAGGGCTGGCGAGGGGAATTGTGATGGTCCCTTATAGGCTTCCTGTCTCCTCCCACTCAGAAGTTTCAGAGGGTGAGGGGTTGCAGAGGTTCAGAACTGTGCAGCTCATCTTTCTTTATTATTATTGTTGTTGTTGTTATTTATTGATTGATTTTGAGAGAGGGAAACATGGACCTGTTGTTCCATTTAGTTGTGCATTCATTGGTTGATTCTTGTATGTGCCCTGACCGGGGATCAAACCCACAACCTTGGGGTATCGGGAGGATGCTCTCCAAGTGAGCTACCCGCCAGGGCTCCGCAACTCATCTTCCCATCACACTGGGAAGGACCCAGAGAGCCCCAGTGAGGAGTTCATCCAAGGTGCCTGTCAGGTACCTCAGCCTGAAGGAGTGGTCGTCACCTGTGGGCCTCCAACCTGCAGTGCCAGCGGCATGTGGGAATTAGGTAGAAACACAAATTCTCAGAATCCCCCTCCCCAGACCTACTGAGCTAGAAACTCTGGGATGGGCCCAGAACCTGTGTTTTAACAAACCCCAGGTGATTCTGACAAACACTCAAGTTTGAGAACCACCAGTCTAAAGTACTTTAGAATATGAGCTTGCATACTGGGAGAGCTGGTGCTTGCATACTGGGAGAGCTGGTGCTTGCATACTGGGAGAGCTGGTGCTTGCATACTGGGAGAGCTGGTAAAAACCGAGTCCCGGTTGCACTGTCGTAATATAAACAGCTGCTGAAAATGAATCTTTGCCTATTTATATAGAATGTGTTCCCTACAGGGCATCATTTGTGCCAATCTGAAAGGACAGGAAATTAAACCGGGCTCGATGGGGAAGGGAGTCCTGCCCTATGATGTCCAGGTGGGTGACACCGACTGGTTCAAAAAGAATGTTTCCTGTCGTTTTCCACTGACCATTATATAACGATTCCTAACCCATTTTCACTTTGTGAAAAAAAAAACTTAAAGAACCTAAACTGCTTCTTTCATTTTAGATTATAGATGAAAATGGCAACATCCTGCCAACTGGCCAGGAAGGAGACATTGCCCTCGCACTGAAGCATACCCGGCCCTTCTCTTTCTTCTCAGAATATGTGGTAGGAGAATGAGAGCTGCTCTGCTTGAATAGAAGAGCTGGCTAGGGATGCAGACAGACTGGGGCCCAGGTTTACCACCATGTTGGCATGGAACCTTGGGCAAGTCCCAGCCTCCGAGTCTACTCAGCTGTGAAGGGGGGAATAGTTTCTGTCTCCTCGGAGTTTGTGAATATTAAAGTGCGCGGCTAGAAACCGGTGCGGTGGCTGCGGGGGTGGGGGGCGAGGGCCCTAGCGGTGAGAGATTTACTTGTTATACTCTCGGGCCTTCGGTGTTCTATACTATAAACTACCTTCTTAAAAATTCGCTTCTTTGCCCTAACCGGTTTGGCTCAGTGGATAGAGCGTCGGCCTGTGGACTGAAGGGTCCCAGGTTCGATTCCGGTCAAGGGCATGTGTGCAGGAGGCGGCTGATCGATGTTTCTAACTCTCTATCCCTCTCCCTTCCTCTCTGTAAAAAATCAATAAAATATATTTTTTTAAAAAATTCGCTTCTTTTAGAATTAGGATGTGCAGTGTATTAGTCACTTCATGGGCGCCAGGCCCCTTTTTCTGTTCTGACCGAATTAACCCCCCGGTCATCTTTGATTCCTAGGACAATCCAGGGAAAACTGCCGCCACGATAAGAGGGAATTTTTATGTCACTGGAGACAGAGGCGTGATGGACAGCGACGGGTACTTCTGGTTTGTTGGCAGAGCTGATGACGTCATCATATCCTCCGGGTTGGTACCTTTGCCACAGCCAGAGAGTAGCCCCTCGTCAGGGGAGCCTTTGACTCGGTGGCGCAGGCTGTAGCTGCCTTCTCTTCCTCCAGGTACCGCATCGGGCCCTTCGAAGTGGAGAGCGCGCTGATTGAGCACCCAGCAGTTGTGGAGTCGGCCGTGGTCAGCAGTCCAGACCCCATCAGGGGAGAGGTAGCGTGAATGCCGCTAATGAAAGCAGCAACTTCATACTTCCAAGTTCTATCCATTTGGCCACTCTAAAGAGTGAATCCAGAGTAGCATGTAATTCTCTTATGAGGCACATACGTGGCAAAAACGTACACTGGCATCCACATCCCACATGAATTGTGTCCCAAAGGGGATGTATTAGGATTCTTTTGGTGGCAAGTGACAAAAATTCAACTCAAACTGACTTTAAAAAAAAAAAAAAAAAGGAATTTATTGGCTGACCACAAGTGAGGCCTAAGGTACAGCCACACCCAATGGTTCACATGCAGTTGGCAAAACCTAGCCTCTCCATTTACTGGCTCTGCTGCTCTTCATGGTGCCTCCATTTGGGGAGGGGGGGGCCTTTCTACTCAACAGCAGCCAGATATGCACAGCTTCACCACGTCAGGGAAGGGGACGGCTTCCCGGCCAAGTCCCAAGCAATTCCCAGAGTCCATGTGCCTGTCTTAGATCACATCTCTCACCAAAGTGGTCCGGGTGGTGATGCGGACTGGCTAGACCTGGATCAGATGCTGGTCATTGGAGGCAGGAGTTAGAGTCAACGCCCCCAGAGGTTAGGGTAACCCTCCTCAGGAAAGTCAGGGCACTGTTACCAAAAAGGGGGCCACAGATACTGCACAAGCAAGGGCTGCGGTTCCTACTGTATGCACATTGTCATGGCCTCAGAATGTATTTTCTCACAGAAACAATGCAAACAGGAGATGTTGGCCAGGTTGCCAAACAAGCTCCACAAGCCGCCCTAGGACCCGATGACAGGAAACTTGGGGGGTGACTGCAGTGGCTCAGCTCTAGGAGGAAGCGCGTGGGATGGAAGGGAGGTTCCCTTCCTCACAGACGTTTCCTGCACTCAGTAGGGCAACATTTCAAAATCACTTTGCCTGTCAGTATCCTCCCACAGCTCCTTCTCTACCCTCACATGCAATGCCCTCGCAGTGCCCCTGGGTCCCGTACCCGTACACCCTATACCACTTCCACACTCAGGGGGTTCCTTTCTCCAAAATATTGTTCTCCTGCCACCATCTTCTCATCCTCTCAACATAACTGATTTCAGCTGAACTTCAAAAGTAAACACGAATTAGAGTCAATGTGTGAATTAATAATTTAAACTATACTAAACTATACTTGCTAACCCTCATAATTACCTAACTGGTGGATCTTCAATAGCACTCAAAGAGAAGCGAAAAATAGCAGGCAAGCAAGACCTTTCAAAGGTAGCGCAGTCTTCCCCGGATTCCATCTCCCAGCGAACACCATCCCCCCTCACCCTCCCAAGCCCCTTTCACACCACATTCTCCAGAGCCTCCGTGTGTCCCACTCGTGCTCCTAGCGGTGCAGGTTTGATGGAGTGAGAGGGCATCTGTGAGACTGCCATGCAAATACACGTGTGACATGGAAGTAAGAAACCTTCAGCTTTACTGAACCCCTGGCTCACGCTCACAGACCACAGACCGTTCCCCTGGGTCACACCTCCAGCCTCGCTGTGCCCACGCTTGTTCAGACTCGGGAATCTGGCTTCTCCGCACTCCTCACTCAGCTGCTGCTAGCGAACCATGAGTGCTGTGTCCTGATTGGTTCCCAACTCTGGATGTGTCTGAAAACAGACTTAGTGATATCAATTCATTCTCCTCCTGCAGGTAGTGAAAGCTTTTGTTGTCTTATCTGTGCCCTTCAAATCATCTGACCCAGAGAAATTAACTCTTGAACTTCAAGAGCATGTGAAAAAAATAACCGCACCGTACAAATATCCAAGAAAGGCAAGTATAAGTTAAGTGTATGTGACCAAACAAGGGTCTAAGCTAGTAGGTGTATAGATCTTACTAGCTTTTTAATTTTAACTTTTTAAAATCTTTATTGTTGAAAGGATTACATATGTCCCCTTTTTTCTCCTCATATACAGAAGATATGCATTTCAATTTGTTAAGCTCTAGGACAGTGGTTCTCAACCTTGGCTGCACATGAGAATCACCTGGGAATCTTTTTAAAATCCTGACTTCTGGGCCTCATCCTCCGGAAATTCTGTTTCTTTGTTACTAATGTTGTGGCCCCATCCCATAACAAAGAAACAGAATTTCCAGAGGATGAGGCTCAGAAATCAGGATTTTAAAAAGATCCCCAGGTGACTCTAATGTGCAGCCAAGATTGAGAACCCCTGGCATAGAGGGTCTCTTTGCCACACCATAATGGCCTCCCATTTCCCATGAGGTCACAGATAAAAATACTAGTAGCTCCTGTTTGAGTATTTGCTGTAGCCAGGTGCTGCTCCAACTCCTGATCCGCTTTAGATCATTACTTTTTAGATACTGTGTGGAGAGAGTACCACAACCCCCATTTTCCAATGGGCAAGCAGAGGCTTAAAAAGGTTAGCTAACTTGCCCAAGGTCACAGCCAGACAGTGGCAGAGCCAGGACTCAAGCCCAAGACCTCAACTCCGGGTTTCTCAACCTCAGCGTTATTGGCATTCCAGGCCTGATAATTCTGTGTTATGGGGGTGGGGGAAAAATGGTGGCAAATTGTTCCTAAAGATAGTACCTGATTCAGCTACCAGAGTGCTCTTGGGCCTATTATACTCGCAAATTCAAAGCACAGGCCTTGTACAGACAGCTGGGACAAGTCCAATGGAATCCAGTGTCTCATGTTTTGGTGATTAGGTGGAGTTTGTTGAACAGCTCCCGAAGACCATCACGGGGAAAATCAAGCGCAATGTCTTAAGAGACCAGGAGTGGGGACGGACATAGCCGGATGGAGGGAGCGTGAAGTACCGACAGGGCGGCTTTCTGTTTCCTGATGGTTCAGTGACAACTCTCTTATGCGTAAGATTTTTCCTGAGTCTGTGTTTTGTAGTTAGTCAAAAAATAAATAAAAATCTAAATATTGGAAGAATATTGTTATGATAACTAAACCGACACAGGCAATGATTATGACTTATAGTGTTTAAAATTGCAGGGCTCAAATGATTGCTTGGAAATACACAGTGGACAATGAATTTATTTTGTGCCTGATTAAACAAAAATAAAGATTAGAAGTATTCAAAGAGAAATGTTCAAGACAGAATTCTGCTTAACATTTTTATATATTATTAATTCTTTAAGAGGGATTAAAACATTAATGTTTAAGTGAGAAATAAACATGTAATTCAAAAGCCAGTAAGTAAATTTAATTAAGTACTATATTACTAGTTATCATTCTGAAGCAAATTCACTATAAAGTATCTGAAACTTGGACCACTTAAAAGTAATTATTAAAAATAAATTTTTGTTTCTTTACTTTTTAAGACAATGTAGTAACTATTATTCATACACTAGAGGCCCGGTGCATGAAACTCGTGCACTGGGTAGGGTCCCTAGGCCTAGCTGGCAATCAGGGACCATCAGGTCCCCTGTCTCCCTGCCTCCACCTTCCCTTGCTCCCTCAGCAACCCACCGATGCCACCAGTCACCCACCATGTTCCACGTTGCCCCCTGGTGGTCAGCACATGTCATAGCAAGCGATCGAACTTCAGGTCTCCCGGTTGAACTCCGAGGGGACACTGCATTATTTGCCTTTTATGTATATACTAGAGGCCCGGTGCACAAAAATTTGTGCACTCGGG
>NW_005355502.1:996031-996944 GCF_000412655.1 Myotis brandtii
CTGGGGTGCCTGGCCAGCCTGGGTGAGGGGCTGATGGCTGTTTGCAGGCTAGCCACGGCCCCCAGCCACCCAAGCTCCCAGTGGAGGCTGGCTGGAAGCAGGTATCTGGGATTTATTTATCTTCTATAATTGAAACTTTGTTGCCTTTTGCAGAGGCCACAGCCGGCCAGGGTGGGGCGGGAAGCTTGGCTTCCTCCATTGCCAGGGCAACCAAGCCTCTTGCTTGCTCCAGCTCCGTGGCTGCCGGCCACCATCTTGGTTGGGTTAATTTGCATATAGTCGCTCAGATTGGCTGGTGGGTGTGGCTTGGGCATAGCAAAAGTAGTCAATTAGCATCTTTGTCTTTTATTAGTGTAGATATATACTAGAGGTCCAGTGCACCAATTCGTGCATGGGTGGGGTCCCTCGGCCTGGCCGGCAATGGGGGCCGATAGGGTTGGCCAGCCAGCAGGGGGGAGGGACCGTGGGAGGTTGGCTGTGGGAGCACACTGACCACCAGGGGGCAGCTCCTGCATTGAGCGTCTGCTCCCTGGTGGTCAGTGTGCATCATAGCTACTGGTCGGTTGTCCAGTCGTAATGGTCGCTTAGGTTTTTATATATAGAGATATAAAATACTAGAGGCCCGGTGCATGAAATCCATGCATGAGAGTGGGCGGGGGGGCTCCCCTCAGCCCAGCCTGCACCCTCTCCAATCCGGGTCCCCTCGGGAAATGTCTGACTGCCGCTTTAGGCCCGTTGGGCCTAAATTGGCAGTTGGACATCCCTCTCACAATCCGGGACTGCTGGCTCCTAACTGCTCACCTGCCTGCCTGATCGCCCCTAACTGCCGCCCTGCCAGCCTGATCACCCCTAACCGCCTCTGCCTGCCGGCCTGATCACCCCTAACTGCCCCCCATGCTGGCCTGGTCATCCC
>NW_005355502.1:996998-1007750 GCF_000412655.1 Myotis brandtii
CCCCCTCACCCCCCACCGGCCTGGTCGCCCCACGCAGCCTGCTGTTTGGTCGTTTGGTCGTCCCTCACGAACCCCCCCTGCCGGCCTGGTCAGCCCACGCAGCCTGCTGTTGTCATCAGTCCAGTTGCTTTGTTCATGATGGCCCCAGGCTTTTTATATATTAGGATAATTTGACATATAAACATCTTTTGTGATATGTCTATTATAAAGCAAGAGATTTACAGTGGGGCCTTGACTTACAAGTTTAATTCGTTCCGTGACGGAGCTCGTAACTCAAATTGCTCGTATGTCAAATCAAAAAGTGAATGAGTGAGACACGTGATGCTGGGCTGATGTTGTGGCGTTCACTGTGACGTTTGCTGCGCTAACTAGCGGTGGGGTATCTGAAGCTGGCTCGTAACCCGAATTTTAGCTCGCAACTCAAAGCAAAAAATCAGCCGAGAGACGGCTCGTATCTCGAAAAACTCGTTAGTCGGGACACTCGTAAGTCAAGGCCCCACTGTATTAAGAGGCAGAAAGAGAAAAAAGTACAGACCAGTCTTTATGGAACAATTTTATTTTGATTTTTTCTAAAAATATCAGGAACTATAAAAAAACAAGCTTGATATTTGGCTGTACCAAAATCAGTACAAGTAAAACCAAAAGCAATACAAGTAAGAATAACATTCAGAAATCATGTTTAAGTTTAGAGAAACATGTTTGAAAGTAGCAAGTTTAATGCTTGTTTCGCCATAGAGCAAAACAAGTTTACTGGACCACAACACTGCTGTGTACTTTTTTAAACTGACATAATTTTTTAAAAAGAAAAATTTAAAGAAAGCATTCAATTCTAACCTAGAACCTCGTCACTTAGAGAATAACATGCTCACGTCAGTGAAAATAAAGTTGGTAACCTTGAAAACGAGTCTTTTACTGGATGAACTCAGATTCCGACAGAACACAGCCCTTTACAGCTGGGAGGTCAGCTCTGGTCACCCAGGTCTCCTGAACGTAAACAAACACAGTGGGGAGTAAAACAAACGACTACACCCGAATCTTCCTGTAGCAGCAGCTTTCACGAAATGAAAGGAACCCAGCTCCACAGGTGCAGGTATGGCCATTTAATTCCAAGTCCCAGAGTCTTGCACTGTTGAAATAAAAATAATCTTTGACTTGGAGCAAGTCTGATGAAGGCACCAGAATCCTATCCTGTTCCCCAAAATGATACTTTGAATGCTCTTATCATCCTTTCAAGTTGACTTCAACCTATTAGGAGCTGACATTCCAGGTAGGGAAGTCCCAGCCTCACCTGCATTAGCAGCCCTGTCTATTCCCCTTGCCCATCCAAATTTTCTAGTGTCGTTTGCCAACCCATGCTCACTAGTCCCTAAACAAACATAGCCATTGGTGAGGGAAGACTTCCATTTGTAAAACTTCCAAACTTTTTTTAAAAATGTTTTTATTGATTTTAGATAGAGAGGGAGAGGGATAGAGATAGAAACATTGATGAGAGACATCGATCGGCTGCCTCCTGCATGGCCCCTACTGCTGATCGAGCCTGCAACCTGGGCATGTGCCCTGACTGGCAATCAAACAGGGTTTGGGGGGCCGGGAGGAGGGAGGGCCCTAGTTCATGGGTCGATGCTCAACTACTGATCTACACTGGCTGGGCATTTCCAAATATTTTAAAATTTAAATCTCCAAAAGCTAACTTCACAGCCCCTTAATATTCTTAATTTCGCAACCCACTTTGGTGTCTGCCTCTTCCGGCTTTTTTCAGTTTTGCCCTGGAGGAACCCTTGAAAAAAACATTCAAATTAAGGGAACCCCCATGATCTGCGTTTGAGAGCACTAAACTGAAGGGTACTCTATGTCACAGAAATCCAGTGTCAGAGTAGGATGCAGTTCATTTTCTTCCCCAGACAAAATCTCAGGCTGAGACTCAGAAAGAGGTTCCTCTCCCAGCCATACACAAGTGTTAGGCAAAGGAGGGAAAACGCTATTCAATTTGGTTTAGCAGTTCTTCCAGGAGAGTTAGGGGCTTGAGCCTTGTTACTTTCTTCACTCTCAAACCCAAGTGGTTGTTCCAGAGTCCATTTCTTTTTAATCTAAGAATCTTGTCACTTTTAAGAAAAAATCTTTTCTCTAGGACCCTGCAGAAACATATTTGTTTGTTCATGCAATGAGAAATATCTCTTAACCATTCTTCATCTTCAAAGCATTCAGCAAAACCTGGCCCAGTATTTTCTTGTCTGTACTCTGGTCATTCACCTCCAAAGAGTCATGTGCTCTTTGTTCAGGTTTCAGTTTGGGGCTTTAAAAAACATATCCTTGCATAAATGAAGTCTTTACTAAAGTAACCATTTTGTAGCATTATCCAAAACTTTCATCTCATGTTTTATATCAGCACCTTTCTGTGAAGAGAGCAGTGTGCTGCAACATCAACATTACATTTTTTTTTAAATGAGGCAAAATGTGTCATGAAGCCAACCACTGACGGGCACCGGGAGTACAGATGACAGACGTCTGCTTTTCAGATATGAAGACCCATTACATTTATACTGGCCTTTGTTTTGGAAGGCATCTAGCAGCAGAAAGTTTTCCTGATTCATCATCGTTTACAAATCTTGCAAATGCTGCACCATGTCAAACATTCATCATAGTTGTATGAATGTCTAACCACTATGCTGTATACCTGAAACTAATAAAATATTGAATGCCAACTGTTGAAAAATTAAAAATAAAATTTAAAAATATTCTTGGAATCTGTTGACTCATCAACCCAGATAAATTGCTACTTTGCAGTTAATGACAAAAGAAAACTTTTTAGCATCATGTGATATATGTCAATTTATTAAACTGGAGTAAAATCTTTTCAATTTCTTGAACTTCTTGCCCTAGCATTTCAATGTTGGTTTTATTAGATTCTTACCAACTATGTGAGACTTTATTTTGTGGAATAAGTTCTGCTACTAGATAATTTGCTTCCTAAACTTTTTCACTGAATGTGATTTTTTAAACAAAAAATCTTTACTATTTTGTTATTCCAAAAATCATTTAAAATAATCAACACTTTTACTTATCAAATGGCTATGATTTAGTTGCAACTGCTGGACCAAAATCTAGGTTTATAGGTTGCATTCCAGATGATATACACTGGAATAGGACAGCTTGGATTATACGTCCATATAAAACCATTAGAAAGTAGCTTTCACTGTAAAGAAAGAATTTCTTTCTGTCCCTTGTTGCACTAATATACTCAAGTAACTCCAAAGGCTATAATTCTTCATCACTAACCTGATCAGAAATGTCTGTGTTCTATGCCTAGCAGAGTCCTCTTCTACCTCACACCTTGCCTTCAAAAATGGTTGCACCGGACCATCAGATTTGTTTGTAATAAACAAAAAATTTTATTTTTAATAAAATACGAAACGGGCGTAACAGCTAAACAAGAAATCACAAAAAGTTCAAAAACTTCACAAAACAATTCACTTCTAACCTTTTTGACCCATGTTTTTGCAGTTTACAACAAAGTATCAGGAGACAACTGAGTTGCAGCACACAATTCCTTCCTAAGAATGAACATTTCCCTCGAAGTTCGCCCCCATCAGTCAGTCAGTGGGCAGTGCTGGGGCAGGTAGTCAGGAGGGAGCGGCCAATGTCACACTCCTACCACACTCCCTCTGTGAATAGTGCTCGCCAATCACCCACAGGGTCCAGCTCAACCCCGTGGCGGGCCCACTGCACTCTGCCAGGCAGGCGGACACAGTCTCTAAGGAACTGTCAGCAGGGCGGCTCCGTCACTGCTCATTACTGTGAGCGCGAAAGTTCAAAAACATTTTCAGTAGCAATTTTATATGGAACCCCAGCAACAGCTCGCAGAATCCCAGTAGAGAAACTCACCTCCAACATCAAGACTTTTTTCCCTACAAGAGGTCATTTTCATTTGACTCAGATCCTTCTGTGACTTGACTTGCAAGTTCAGGTTTAGCTCCTTCCTCGTGTGCCACCTGTGTCTCTGATACCGGTTTTGCCTGCCCCTGCTCCTCACTATTCTCCGGTGCCTGCTGGCTATTTTTTCCGTCTGCTGGGTCATTTTGATTTGATCTGTCACCAGCTTCCAATTTAGCTTCTTCCCCATTTCCTGCTTGGGCTGCCTGCTTGGGGTCGAGTGGCCGCGGGTCCTGAGCGCTCTTGGCCACCTCCTGGAGATTATACTTCCTGAACAACACGTAATCTTTCACCACACTCAGGCAGCACACAGCCTTGATGATTTCCACTACCACTGTGTACTGTGGGTTGGTAAGATCCACTTTGTTTTCTGAGTTGAGGCTTCCTACTACTCCTGTAGAAAAAAGAGGAAAAACTTAGGCTGAGCGGGTACTGTGACGCTTCAAGGATACAAAAACATTCTTTCATCTCTCTGCCTGGGACTTGTTAAACCAAAGCACATACAAGTGCACTCTTCCACACAGGCCTCAGTTACATACCCTGACCTCTTTCAAAAAATAAATGCAAATGAAACCCTGAGACATTTAATAAGAATACTTATTTTCCAAAGAAAAATTCAATCTTGGTTTGGAAGACTTAATATCTAACTATCAGAAAAACTCATATCCAACATACTGAAATCAGTTAGGTTTGATATTATTTTAAAGACATTTTAATATATTTTCTCTACACTAAAAAATGTAAGCCTTAAACCTTTAAAAACTTATTTTTTTCAATTATAGTTTACATTATCCTGTATTAGTTTCAGAAGAACAGTATAGTGGTTTGACAAACATATAATTTATGGAGTGGTCCCCTCAACCCCCACCGATATTTCAAGTACCCCCCGACCCCATTCATAATTATACTGCTGACTATATTCCCTATGTGGTACTGTACAGCACGGTGACTATTCTTTAACTACCAATTTGTACTTCTTAATCCCTTCACCTTTTCACCCAGTCCTCCAACCATCTCCCCTCTATCAGCCGTTCTGTTCTCTGTACCTGAGTCTCTTTCGATTTATTGTTCTTGATTCCACATAAGTGAAATTATACGGTATTTGTCTTTCTCTGACTTTTTTCACTTAGCATAATACCCTCTAGATTCATCCATGCTGTTGCAAAAGGTAAGTTTTTTTCTTTTTTATGGCCAAGTAGTACTCCTTGTGTATTATGTAGATATACCATAGGTTTTGTTTATACACTTGTCTATTGATGAGCACTTGGGTTGCTTCCATATCTTGGCTATTGTAAATAATGCTGCAATGAACATGGTAATGCATATATTCTTTCGAATTAGTGTTTTGGGCTTCTTTGGACATATTTTCAGAAGTGGAATCACTGGGTCATAGGGCAATCTTTTATATCAATAGATGCAAGAAAAGCATTTGACAAAATCCAGCACCCATTTATGATAAAAACTCTCAGCAAAGTGGGAACAGAGGCAACATATCTCTAAGGCCACATGTAACAAACCCACAGCCAACATCATACTCAATAGGGAAAAACAACGTAGTACTAGAAGTCCTAGCCACAGTGATCCGACAAGAAGAAATAAAAGGCATCTAAATTGGATAGGAATAAGTAAAACTGTTATTATTTGCAGATGACACGATATTGTATATAGAGAGCCCTACCTATTCCACACAAAAAAACTACTAGAACTGATACATGAATTCAGTAAAGTAGCAGGATACACAATAAACATCCAAAAATCAGTTGCATTTTTATATGACAACTAGAGGCCCGGTGCATGAATTCATGCACAGGTGGGGTTCCTAGGCCTGGCCGGCCATCAGGACCATCTCGCCCAGTCCCGATTGGGGCCTGCTGGCCGGGGAGAGGGCCGCGGGAGGTTGGCCAGCCGGCCGGGGGGAGGGACCAGGGGAGGATGGCCGGCCACAGGAGATTGGCTGTGGGAGTGCACTGTCCACCAGGGGGCAGCTCCTGCATTGTGCATTTTCCCCTTGGTGGTCAGTGCTCGTCATAGCGACTGGTCGACCAGTCGTTCCGATTGTAACGGTTGCTTAGGCTTTTTTATATAAAGATAATGAACTATCAGAAAGGAAAATTAAAAAACACATCCATTTACAACTGCATAAAAGATACCTAGAAATAAATTTATTTTATTTTATTGATTAGAGGCCTGGTGCACAGATTTGTGCACTGGTGGGGTCCCTCGCCTGGCCTGAGGGGATTGGGCTGAAACTGGCTCTCGGACATCCCCTGAGGGGTCCCAGATTGCGAATGGGCGGTTCTTGGGTGACGCACCCTAGAATCGGGCTCCCTCCTCTCTGGTTCCGGGTGCGTAACCCAAGAACCACAGCTGCCAAGTCACCACAGCTTGGCAGCTACTGCATTGAGCATCTGCCCCCTGGTGGTCAATGCACATCATGGCTACCGGTCGGATGGTCGAACAGTCACTTAGGCTTTTATATATGTAGATTCCAGAGAAGGAGAGAGGAATAGAGAGGTGGAAGGGAGGAAGGGAGATAGGGAGAGAGGGAGAGAGGGGGAGAGGGAGAGAGGGGGAGAGGGAGAGAGGGAGAGAGAACCATGGCTGTGAGAGACATACATCAATCAGTTGCCTCCTGTTCTTGCCCCAACTGGGGGTTGAACCCGCAACCTAGGTATGTGCCCTGACTGGGAATCAACTCCATGACCTTCTATTGCACGGAATGACTATCCAACCAACTGAGCCACACCAGCCAGGGCTCTAGGGATAAATTTAACAGAGGAGGTTACAGAAAATTATAAAACATTAAAGAACGAAATCAAAGAAGATAGTAGTAAATAGAAACATACCGTGCAATCTATAGATTCAACACAATTCCTATCAAAATTCCAATGGTATGTTTCACAGAACTAGAACAAATAATCCAAAAATTTATATGGAAACACAAAAGACCCAAATAGTGACAGAAATCTTTTATTTATTTTTTTAGCTGATTTTAATGAGAGAGTGGTAGGGAGAGAGAAAGAGAAAGATAGATGTGACAAAGAAACATCGATCAGCTGCCTCCCATATGCGCCCTGACTGGGAATCAAACCCACAACCTGGATATGTGCCCTGACCAGGAAGTGAACCCACAACCCTTTGGTGCATGGGACCACACTACAACCAACTAAGCCACATGGACCAGGACAGCGACAGATATCTTGAAAAAAGAAGACAAAGTGGGAAGTATCACACTACCGAATATCAAACTATACTACAAAGCCATTGAAATCAATACAGCATGGCACAGGCATAAAAACAGACACATAGATCACGGAATCAGAGAGAGCCCAGAGATAAACCCACCCCTATCCAGTCAATTAATCTTTGATAAAGGAAGCAAGAATGTACAATGGGACAAAAACAGTCTATTCAATAAATGGTGCTGGAAAAACTGGATGGATACGTGCAAAAAAAAAAAAAAAAGAAAGAAAGAAACTAGGCCACCTTCTTACATCATACGTAAGCATAAACTCAAAATGGATTAAAAACTTAAAGTCTCAAAACCATAAAACCCTTAGAAGAACACATAGGAGTAACATCTCAGATGTTTCTCGTAGCGATATTCTTCTGACACCTCTTCTTGGACAAGGGAAACAAAGAAAAAATAAAACAAATGGGACTACAGTAAACTAAAAAATTTTTGTACAGCAAAACAGACAATCTACAGAATGGGAGCGCATAATCACCAATGACATGTCCAATAAGGGATTAATATCAAAATTTATAAAGAACTCAGACAATTCAACACCAGAAAAACAAACAACCCAACTAAAAAGTGGGGCCAGCCAGCATGGCTCAGTGGTTGAGGGTCAACTTATGAACTAGATGGTCACAGTTTGATTCCCAGTCACGGCCCATGCCTGGGTTTCGGACTTGATCCCCAGTGTGGGATGTGCAGGAGGCAGCCAATCAATGATTCTCTCTCATTATTGATGTTTCTATCTCTCTCTTCTTTCTCTGAAATCAATAAAAATATATTAAAAAAAAAAAAAGTGGGCAGAAGACCTGAGTAGATACTTCTCCAAAGACTACACACAGATGGCCAACAGACACATGAAAAGATGCTCAATGTCACTAATCATCAGAGAGATGCAAATCACACCACAATTAGATATCACCTCACTCCTGTCAGGATCATCAATAAATCAATAAACAAGAGCTGTTGAAAATGTGGAGAAAAGGGAGCACTATTGGTGGGAATGTAAATTGGTGCAATCACTTTGGAAAACAGAGTGGAGTTTCCTAAAAAAAATTCATACAAACAAGAACAAGAATTACCTTGCACACCAATGTAAAATCACTAAGAGAAATATACCTGCCAATTCTTTGATAACTTCTTCTCTATTCACATGACTGTTATTTCGAGCTTTATATACAATCTGAAATGTCCCTTTATTTGGAGCTTTAAACCAGGGTTCCAAAAAAGTTTCTGCATATTTTTTCATATCTTCTAAGAAAGCCTTGCATGTGCCTGAGATGGGTAACATTCGTAGAATAACCCGGGTCTTCTTCTTCTTGGTTTTGTACATATCCTGGAGAATATGATGTACCAGTTTCTCAGGTTCTACAAGGGAAAAAGCAGCACGGAACAGACAAGTTGAGAATCTAAGTTTTCAGACATTTTAAAGCCTCTTCTAACTCTCTAAAATGAATTTTCATTGTCAGTGACATAAATTGACAATAGAGTATAAGAAGTGATCATAATGAACTTTAAATAAGTCTAACCAACCATGCTTTCCAACTAGTATTTCTTCAATGCCTACTACGTATCAATACCATATCTAGTATTTTAACTCTTCAGCATTACTTTTACCAAAAACAACTGTTCACGAAGACAGCGAAGCTACATTTTTATATCTGACTTACTCAATGATAAAACCACACTGTTGTTTTCCTATAAAAATGGCAACTATCTAAGTAACAAACATTAAATAGCAGTTTTTTACAAAAACAAAACAAGAATCTGCAAATCACTTAAAAAGATGTAATTAATCCAGAAGCTAAGTTTATACATAAATCTAGATCTCAGACCTTAGAGGAGCCCCAGACCATGACCTGCACAAGGTCAAGCGGTAGTCCTTAGGTCACATCCTAATAATATACAAATCTGATGGGGCTGCTCAGTGCTTTCAATACTTTTAAATTAGTTAACTGCATTTAAAAATCTAGAAACTTCTCCAGATTTCCAACTTCTTTTGAAAAATCAGAAGATGTGGCCCTAGCAGGACCACTTCCCCTAAAGCCTGAAGCCATTCCAGATGGGCTGGAGCTGGGTGGCAGCTGCCCCTTTTGGACAGAGCGTGTACTTGTTTTACCCAAAGTGACATGCAAAGGAAGTGGCAAACCCAAGTTTCTACTCCTGAGCCAAGGCTGTGTCCCCCACCCTGTTCTGCCTTCTATATGCCTGGTGCTGAGACCAGGTGAGGGAGCCGGTGTTCTGTGAGAGGGAGATGGCCAGACAGTACAGGATCGGGCATCGAAAGGCGTAGTGGCCAGACACACCTATCCCCAGTGTCCTGATGAAGACCACATTGTTCGCGCCGCTCTCCACTGACTGGAACCTTCTCAGCCGCATCTCAGTAGACGCTTTAATGTCACCAACTTCTTTCTTCAAGGCGGCCTCTGCATCGTCGTCCTCTCCCTCGCCTCCTGAGGGCGGCTGGTCCTGGTCTGCAAACTTTACATAAAACGGATGAGCAGAGATGCCGTCACAGCTCACGTGAAAAGCGGTAATAAACGGCTTATGTGAAACCCCCAGTGGCAGACAGCTCAATACTGACAAACCTTTTCATTAAGATACTGAGACCTCACTTCCTCCAAAATGAGGATTGTGGTGCTTCTCATTTGAAAATGTTTCCAAAAACACGGTAACAGTCAGGAACAGAGAGAAAGACGCTCACCAGATCAATCACTCCAGGGTGGCCCTTCATCCCATCCCTAGACACCTTCATGCCTAATGACACTCTCCCTTGGGTGAGACGAGACCATGTCCTTGTGGAATTGAAAACGGTTATTCGTGTTCTAATGAGAACAGGAAACAATCCCAGGCACTTGCTCTCGGCGCCGGTGTAGAAAGGACAGCACTGCCTGCCCAGTCCTCCGCCCCATCAATGGAGTTGCCCAGCGGGCACTAGTAAGTGTACACATTTTTGGGGCCTTTACCCTACACCAGGAGGTAGTTTATGGACATAAGCAACTTTTTAGTCACCCTTAAAAAGTGCTACCATTATTCTTTGTCAACTAAGTCAGCAGAATAAAATGACATGCCGTGTCCAGCCCCAGAGCCCCCGGGGACCAGCCCCCTTCATTGAACTCTTGGGGTGTGTCCATACATGTGTTAGTCCGGATCTAAGCCAAGAATATGACTTGCAAACTGCGACGGGGCAATTACATTTGAAGTGCTACTGGTGGAAGAGTTCTTATTTTGAAAATGTGTTTCTACATGCATTTGAGAAATAACTAGCACGAATACTAAACCCACTATTTCAGAGCTACTACTGAGGACAGACATTACTGCAGCCAAGGTGCTCAGACAGCGGCACCACGTGGCAAACCGTGCGGCGAACTTCCCGGGACCGTGGCCACCTCCATCGCCTACGTAACCCTCGGGTCCTCCTCAACAGGACTCACAAGGCGGTCGTGAGGAGTAAATGTCTCTGAGAAACCCAGAAACACAAGCCTGGGCGGCAGGGAGCAGCCTATAGGTAGGGGCCGCCGCTTAACAACCGAAGCAAATGCAGGACCGCAGCACTTCCCGCCCGACTCCACCCGCTCCGCGAC
>NW_005355502.1:1008236-1009070 GCF_000412655.1 Myotis brandtii
GCAGCCCGGGGCGGACCCGCGCCTCCGCCCCGCCCCCGCCCCAGAAGGAGCGGTTTCCCTGGAGCAGTGGCCTGTGACCTTAGAATAAGATGCTGGTCTCTAACCGCATGTACTAGTAGATGGAGCTTGCAAAGCACCGTTTCATTTACGTATTAATATTCATTGATTTACTCAATATTTATTAAGCACCTATGTGCCAGTAAAATTGCCCTATACTGAGGTTGAGACTATTAAAAAGCAAGACACTTCTTTTTAATTTTTTAAAAATTACTTGTACATATGTCTCCTTTTTTTCCCCATTGACCTTCCCCCGGCCTCCCCTACCCTGCCTCCCACTCCCCCGCCCCAGTGTCTTGTGTCCATTGGTTATGCTTATATGCATGCATACCCTTTGATTGATCTCTTATCCCCCTCCAATACTCCCCAGCCTTCCCGCTGTAATTTCACAGTCTGTTCGATGCTTCTCTGCCTCTCTATCTTTTTGTTCATCAGGTTATAATGTTCTTTATTATCCATAAATGACTGAGATCATTTGATATTTATCTTTCTCTGACTGGCTTATTTCACTTAGCATAATGCTCTCCAGTTCCATCCATGCTGCTGCAAATTGTAAGAACTCCTTTTTTACAGCAGCGTAGTATTCCATTGTGTAGATGTACCACGGTTTTCTAATCCATTCATCTGCTGATGGGCACTTAGGCTGTTTCCAAATCTTAGCTATTGTAAATTGTGCTGCTATGAACATAGGGGTGCATATATCCTTTCTGATTGGTGTTTCTGGCTTCTTGGGATATATTCCTAGAAGTGGGATCACAGGGTCAAATGGGAGTTCCA
>NW_005355502.1:1010813-1011729 GCF_000412655.1 Myotis brandtii
GGAGCTTGAATAGTCTGAGGAGGATAGGTTTTAGTTCTTCTTTGAATGCTTGGTAGAATTCCCCTGTAAAGCCATCCGGACGAGGACTTTTGTTTGCTGGAAGATTTTTGATCACTGTTTCAATTACAGGTTTTTTTATTCTTCTTGGCTGAGTTTGGAAGCTTGTATTTTTCTACGAATATGTCCATTTCGTCTACTTGTCCTTTTTATTGGAATAGAGTTGTTCATAGTATTTTTTCATAATCATTTGCATTTTGTAGGATCGGTTGTTACCTCACCTCTTTCATTTCTGATTTTGTTTATTTGGGTCCTCTCTCTTTGCTTCTTGGTGAGCCTGGCCAGAGGTTCATCAATCTTGTTTATCCTTTCAAAGAACCAGTTCTTGGTTTTATTGATCTTTTGATGATTGTTTTTTGATCTCTATTTCATTTATTGCCGCTCTGATCTTTATTATTTCCTTCCTTTTGCTTACACTGGGCTTTTCTTGTTGGTCTCTTCCTAACTCTTTGAGTTGTAGGGTTAGGTACATTATTACCATTGTTTCTTGTTTTTTGCCGTAGGCTTGTAGGGCTATGAACTTCCCTCTCAAGACTGCTTTCACTGTGTCCCATAGATTTTGGATTGTTGTGTTTTCATTGTCGTTTGTTGCCATGATGCTTTTTATTTCTTTTTTGATCTCTCTGGTAACCCAGTCATTGTTTAATAGCATGCTATTCAGCTTTTAAGCGTTTAAATTTTTTGGATTGCTTTTATTGTAGTTTATTTCTAATATTATGCCATTGTGGTCTGAGAAGATGCTTGGTATGATTTCAATCTTCTTGAATTTGGGGAGACTTTGCCTGTGACCCAATACGTGGTCTATTTTTTAAAATGTCCTATGTGCACTTGAGAAGAACGTATATTCCGTGGCTTTGGG
>NW_005355502.1:1014687-1016926 GCF_000412655.1 Myotis brandtii
TGCTCTGCTTGGGTATTTTTTCCTACCTTGTCTTCTAGCTCTCTGATGCGGTCCTCTGATTCTTCTAGTCTACTGTTGATGCTTTCTATTGTGTTATTTATTGCAGCTGTGTCATTTTTCATTTCTTCTTGGTTCTTCTTAATTTCCTTTTTGGTTCTATCACATATTGTTGAATTTGTCTTCCATTCTTTTCAGCGACCTTATTACCATTTCTCTGAATTCTTTCTCTGGCATATTGCTTGCCTCCATCTCATTTACTTCCTTTTCTGGTGACGCCTCCTTTTCTTTCATATGTGGGCAGTTTCTTTGTCTCCCCATGAATTCTCTTCTCAGGGTGTTTGGTTATGTAGCTCTCTCGCTCCTTTCCCTAGGTAAAATCTGGCTTTTCCGTGAAAAGATGCAGAGCTCATCCGAGTCCGTGTATTCGCACTGCTTGAGATCCGGTGTTCCTGGGTTCGCAGCTGGTCCCTGGGTGTTGTGGTTGTAGATTCCTGGGATGTATAGGCTTCCGATAACATCCACTCTCCCCTTCAAGATGGCGCGGTCTCCGTGGCAGAGCCAGTTGCTCTGGGAGAGATTTCAGCAGCAGTGGAGGCTGCCTGGTCAGGGGAGCCCAGTCCAGCAGTCCCCAACCTTCCCTTGGAGTATAGCTGTCCCTCACCCACAAATATACACTTTCCGTACATCCACACACTCTCCTTTCGTTCTCTCACACACTGTCTTGCAGTCTGCCTTCCCATTAGCAGCCATCTTCCTCTCTCACAAAACACACTTCTTACATTGCTCTTATAAGCCAACGTTTCTTAGAAGTCGATGGGGACTTCCAAAACATCCTACCTATTTTTTGTTCCTATTAAAATGTGCATTTTCAATAGACTTGCCTTTAATACTCCTGTTGCAGGACCCCAGCCAGAGGTACAAAGAAAAACAGGACACCAAGTACAAGGGTCTCTTGAACTTAGAAACCTGATTATCACAATGAGAAATAAAAAATACAAGGAAGCCCTAACCGGTTTGGCTCAGTGGATAGAGCGTCAGCCTGTGGACTCAAGGGTCCCAGGTTCGATTCCGGTCAAGGGCATGTACCTTGGTTGCGGGCACATCCCCAGTAGGGAGTGTGCAGGAGGCAGCTGATCAATGTTTCTCTCTCATCGATGTTTCTAACTCTCTATCCCGCTCCCTTCCTCTCTGTAAAAAAAATCAATAAAATATTTTTTAAAAAAATACAAGGAAACTTAGCCAAACTTCTTAACATTGAATTCTCTCTATGGGAACATTTTAACTTGTAAAATACATTTATATTAATACCAAAAATACTGTCTATGAAATTCTTCACACACGTTTATTTGACACTGATCTTACAACAAGGGACAGTAACCTTTTGGTGAATTACTATTCCAGGTGCACTTGATTTGGGCAGGAAACCACATTCCTCACTTGTGATTCTAACCCAGGGGTGGGCAAACTTTTTGACTCGAGGGCCACAATGGGTTCTTAAACTGGACCGGAGGGCCGGAACAAAAGCATGGATGGAGTGTTTGTGTGAACTAATATAAATTCAAAGTAAACACCATTACATAAAAGGGTACGGTCTTTTTTTTTTTAGTTTTATTCATTTCAAAAGGGCCGGATCCTTGCCCACGGCTGCTCTAGAGTGATGCTTTCTTAATGCAAATAACTCACCTGCATTGGCTTTAAGGTCTTCAGGTGTGACCATGACAACAAATCGGATTGCACGTTCATTTCGAAACATCTCGTAGGACCACCGACGGATAGACCGCATGCATTTCACTGCTGCAATGCCATTGTTGGCAATAAGAACCTGGGAGAGTTAGGGGATGGGAATTGGAGAGAAAAATAGAAAAAGCAAGCAATGATGGAGAGAAAGAGGTGAGACAATTTTTGTAAATCTATCTTATTTTGAAAAGGCAGATTTTCTATAGGAATTTGTATTCCTGGTCTAGGTAGTTAAGAACTAGCTCCCACATGACCAAGGGATATTTTAAAATGTTAGCTAAGGAAATACTTCAATATGTGCCTGACTCAACCTTATTCCTTTCTAGCTTCCTTCTTTTAAAAATCCTCACCCAAGGATATGCTTTTTTTTTAAATTGATTTTTAGAGAGAGAGGATGGCTAGGGAGAGAAACATCGATGTGACAGAAAAACATCAATCAGTTGCCGCCTGTATGCACCCTGACTGGGGATTGACAACCCCACAACATGGGCATGTGCCCTGA
>NW_005355502.1:1019439-1020164 GCF_000412655.1 Myotis brandtii
ATTATTTTCGTTGCTACTTCATAACTGTAATGTTGCTACTGTTATGAATTGTAATGTAAATGTCTGATATGCAGGATGGTCTTAGGCGACCTCTGTGAAAGGGTCATTCAACCGCCAAAGGGGTCCCGACCCACAGGTTGAGAACCGCTGGCTTAGCTGTTGTGTAAAATTTTGTGAGTGACTAGGAGTATGTACATACAAAATACTACAAACACAGCAGATAAATTGTTCATTTTAAGCCCATTGGTGCCGTTTAACGTTTTAAAATCTGTGCATGTGTTAACTTGATTAAATGTTTAGGGGAAAATTTAATTGAGTCTGAGTAGCAACTGAGTTTTCCACTGTGCTGTCTACTTAGCTCCCTCCTCTGCTCAAGTCCTTTTGGTTGATCTCTTCCCCTTACCTCCACCCTCCCCTACTTTCCCTCTGGGGATTAATAGTCTGATTGCTGTTTCTCTGTCTTTGGATCTGTCCCTGTTCATCAGTCTATGTTGTTCTCTATATTCCACAAATGAGTGAGATCATGTGGTATTTATCTTTCTCTGACTGGCTTATTTCACTTAGCATAATGCTCTCCAGTTCCATCTCCACTCATCTGATGGGCACTTAGGCTGTTTCCAAATCTTCGCTATGGTGAATTGTGCTGCTATGAACATAGGGGTGCATATATCCTTTCTTCTTGGTGTTTCTGGCTTCTTGGGATATATTCCTAGAAGTGGGATCAC
>NW_005355502.1:1020209-1020433 GCF_000412655.1 Myotis brandtii
ATAAGTGGGATCACTGGGTCAAATGTCAGTTCCATATTTAATTTTTTGAGGAAACTCCATACTGTTTTCCATAGTGGCTGCACCAGTCTGCATTCCCACCAGCAGTGTACCAGGGTTCCCTTTTCTCCAAACACTTGTTTGTTGATTTTGTTGATGATAGCCATTCTGGCAGGTGTGAGATGATACCGCATTGTTGTTTTGATATGCATCTCTCATATAATAAT
>NW_005355502.1:1023758-1027722 GCF_000412655.1 Myotis brandtii
TGGAAAACACATATAATTACATATTGTTTTGTGATTAATCACTATGCTTTAATTATGTTCAATTTGTAACAATAAAAATACATCCTGCATATCAGATATTTACATTATGATTCATAACAGTAGCAAAATTACAGTTATGAAGTAGCAACGAAAATAATTTTATGGTTGGGGGTCACTACAACATGAGGAACTGTATTAAAGGGTCGCGGCATTAGGAAGGTTAAAAACCACTGCCCAAAGGGGTCACGACCCACAGGTTGAGAACGGCTGTTCTAGAGCGTGAGGAGACTCCCGGGGGACACTCCCCCTCCCACAGCCCTTAGGCAAGAGAACAGGGTTGGGCACTCCACTAAACCTGAGCCCTTAGAAAAATCTGATCTTGGGAACCCTCCCTCAATGCCCCTGGGGCGTGATGTTTGATAAGTCGGGTTCTGAGCCAGGATCAGTGGAGAGCAGCACCGCCCACAGGGTGCTCTGCGTGATGGGATGCATGGGCCGCCTCGCTGCACACCTTGCCTCACTCCGTAGCTGCTAGCCGCGTGTTAAGCACGTGAAATGAGCTAGTGTGACTAACAAACTAATTTTTAAATAGTATTTAAATTAATTTAAATCTAAGTAACACACATGAGTGGTTCACATAGTCAGATATATCTGGTTTAAAGTGGTGGAGGCACGTTTCAACTCTATTTAGTCCTAAATTATTGAAATAAATGCATAAAAAAGTTCTTCCTTCTGAATTAAAGTAATTTGTTCACTCAAAAGATATTAAGCCCCTCCTATGGACCAAATGCTATTATCATTCCCAGGGAGGGTATGAGAATAGGAAAGGCAGGGCTCCACCCTCACAGAGCTGCTTTGTAGTGCAAAGGTCAGCAGGTGCGGGCCAGCCCAGCCGTCTAGCTCTGCTCAGGCTGGAATCCAAAAATGGTTTTCACATTTTAAAAATTTTGAAAAAAAAGAAAATATTAATGACACATGGAATTCAAGTTTCAGTATCCATAAATCAGTTTTTGGGAAAACAGCCAGGCCCATTTGTTTATCTAGTGTCAATGGCTATCCCCACCAGAGTTAAGCAGTTGCAATGGAGACTGTGGCCCAGCCCGGCCAGTGTGGTTGAGCCAGGAGGTCAGGGTTTGATTTCCGGTCAGGGCACATGCCCAGGTTCCAGGCTCAATCCCCAGTGGGGCGTTCAGGAGGCAGCGGATTGATGATTCTCTCTCATCAATGTTACTATCTCTCCCTCTCTCTTCCTCTCTCTTCCTCTCTGAAATCAATAAAAATATATTTTTTAAAAATGATGCCCAGCTCCCCTGAACCAAAGATTCAGATTTCATTGGTCTAAGACCCCAACATTTTTTTTTTAAAAAAAAAGCTTTTCTAGTGATTGCTTATGAATACATAAGCATGGTTGAAAACCACGGCTCAATTAAAATCTTATTGGACGGCAATGGAGATCTGACGACTTCTAGTTCTCTCTCTGCTGTGAGTGTTGAAGCCAGTTGCTTCTACTCTCTCGGGCTGTTCTCTTTGAAGGTGGAAAAGGAGGAGACTCAAACCAGACGCTCTCAGAGGGCGCCAGCTCACTGACTCATCAGGTCCTCACACAGGGTGGGAGGTCAGGAGAACCCCAGGTCTCCCAATGCACTGGGTGCAGCCACACCACGCCCGAGCGCCAGGTCCACTTAGAGCAAAATCTATGGCTGGCACCCGCTATTAATTATTGTTTCCCAATTTGTCAATACAGAAGTGCTTCCATAGCCATACTGCCTTACACATTACACAGAATTTCAGTTAAAAGTGATTTAATGGCCCTAGCTGGTTTGGCTCAGTGGATAGAACGTCGGCCTGTGGACCAAAGGGTTCTGGGTTCGATTCTTGTCAAGGGCATGTACCTCGGTTGCAGGCTTCTCCCCAGCTTGGGCCCTGGCTGGGGCGTGTGCAGGAGGCAACCAATCAATGTGTTTCTCTCAAGTTGATAATATTCTCTGTCTTTCCCTCTCTCTCCCACTCTCTCTAAGAAGTCAATGGAAAAATATCCTGGGGTGAGGATTAAAACAAAACAAAACACACAAAAAAATGATTTAATGATGGTGAAAGTAGTTTTCATTGTAAGGAATTTGGAAGATTGTGGAAAATATAAGAAGTGAACCCTAATGTGCCTAGACCTGGTCTTTTTAGCAGCCTCATTTATGAGATCTCAGCCGAGTAAGTGACATCATGATCAAATTATTCCCACAGAAGCAGGGAGGCTGGGTGTCCTGGAGGGCCCTCCCCCGCAAAGTCCCGTGGTTGTAGCCCTGTTATTACCATGTCTGGTACTTAGGGCTCCAAGCCAGGACTGAAGGCAACGTGGACTAATGGGAGCGTGGGAACCACAGCCTCTAAACTTGAGGATTCTGACGGTGCTTTTGTGCCTCATTGTACTGATCCACTTGGTTTCTTCTGCGGATTCCCCGCTGTGAGAGTTCTCTGTGACATTTCTGCACTACTTTGAAATATGCAGGTGGAAGAGTTAGTGAGAAGGCTTAGCCCTTTGCTTTCACTGAGAGTAACTGAGTGACCCAGATCTTTCCTTCTTTAGAAATACACACATAGTAGTCAGGAGAAGGGGCCGGAACCAGACGGTTCCTGGTTCAAATCCAACCAGTGCCTCTTTACAAACCGAATGTTTGTGTCCTCCCAATGTGAGAGTATTTGAAGGTGGGCTCTTTGGCTGTGATTAGGGTTAGATGAGGTCAGAGGGTAAGACCCCATGATGGAATTAGTGTCTTTATAAGAAGAGGAAGAGACCAGAGCTCTTTCTCTCTCTACCATGTGAGGACACAGAGAAGGCAGCCATCAGCAAGCCAGAGATGGAACCAAATGGGTTGGCACATGATCTCTGATGTTCCAGCCACCAGAACGGTGAGAAATAAATGTCTGATATTTTATTATGGCCTCCAGAGCTGACTAATCAGCCTCTAACTAGTCATTCTCTCCATCTGTAAATAGAGATGATAATAGTATCTACCTCACAGGTTTACTTTGAATTAATGATAAATTGTGTGTAAATAAAACACTGGGCATGGTGTTTGGAACTTAGTGAGTGCTCAGAAAATGGGATGAGGATGATGAATAATAAATAATGAAACTTTGCTACTTTGGGGTATGGCTACCTTAAGGACAGAAACAAACACATGTCCTTTTGCTTGTCTTTTATGTGGATTGGTCCCCACAGGAAAGCTCCGGTGCTAAAAGGTCCAACCAAACTGATGCTGTCTCTTGTCACAATGGAGATATTGCTTCGTTCCAAGTGTTGTCAGCGCGCAACAGTTCCTGGTCTTGTTAGAGTGTTGCATTAAGATTATAGAACAGTGACTCCTCAGAATTTCTCCAACTATGAGTCCATGAAAAAGGACTTCAAACTGGAGATTCCAGAGTATTTCAACTTTGCTAAAGACGTCTTGGACCAGTGGACCAACATGGAAAAGGTACATCACAGGGCCAGTCTACACTGCCCGTCTGGGAGTGATTGTGCCCCAAGGGAACATGTGGCAATGTCTGGAGACCATTTGATTGCCATGACTTGGGGGAGGGTGTGGTTAGTGGGTAGGGGTATTGCTGAATATCCAGAATGCACTGACCAGTCCCCCAGCCATGTCATTCTCCCAGCACAGGTCACTTCTAATTTAGCCTGAGGATTAGAATCCCTTTATATTTCTCCCAATGCTGTATCTATGTCCTTGGAGTCACTTTTCATTCTACTCCTTTTTGTATTTTTAAAAAACTAACCTATAATCATACATTTTTGTGACCCAGGCTTTCTCAACCACAGAACCATTATCATGTTGAGCCAGATAATCTTTACGGTGGGGGACCTTGGCCCTAAGCCATCAGTCGGACATCCCCCAAGGGCTCCCAGACTGCAAGAGGGCACAGGCTGGGCTGAGGGGCCTGCCCCCCCCCAAATGCACGAATTTCGTGC
>NW_005355502.1:1029152-1038057 GCF_000412655.1 Myotis brandtii
GGGGAGCGGGCCTAAGCCAGCAGGTGGTCATTCCCCAAGGGGTCCCAGACTGCGAGAGGGCACAGGCCGGGCTGAGGGACACCCCCCCCCAAGTGCACAAATTTTTGTGCACCGGGCCTCTAGTCTATATATATAAAAGGCTAAGTGTCTGTCCATCCGACCGGTAGCTATGATGTGAGTTGACCACCAGCAGGTAGACGCTCAATGCAGGAGCTGCCATGATGCGCACTGGCCATTTAAAAATAAACGGCACTACGGACCTGGGCCCACAAACCAACACTTGGCTTTCCCCAAGTGGGACACAGGCCCCACCACCACCCTGGAGCAACACCCCACCAAATCTCAGCTGATGCTGCCAAGACCCCATGGCACAAAATGCAGCCCACAGCCCAGCCCATAAAACGGTCGCTGTGGGCGCCAGGTACTGACATCAAGTAGCAAAGCCTGGCTTCCTCTCCCTAGCAGCTAGCCTCCTTGGAGTTTCTTCAGCCCAGGAACCCAACCTGCTTTATAGCCAGGTACAAAAACATTTTATAGTTTAAACAAATGTTTGTGAAGCATTTTCCCATGCCTCATCTCGTTTGATCCTCACAGAAGTCCTGGAGTAGGTAGATAGGAGACTCGGTAGAATCTTATTTTCTTTTCATTAGCCAGACACAAATAACAATATTAAAATATTTCTTCTAATTAATTTCCTTTCAATGTGCATGAATCTATGCACTGGGACACTAGTAGTTTCATGAAGCGAGTGCCCCTCAACAATTAAATATGCTCATACCTACTACTTTTTCCTCCTAAGGACCAGCATGGTCATCTGAAACCCAATGCAACCACAGACCTAGAGACCCCCCAGCTTCTGGGCACGCCTTTGCTCCCCCCGATTATTGCCATCACTCTGCGACTCTGCCTTCCTAGCCAGTTCCTGCACCTTGGAAAGCTGATCTCCGAATGCCCTCCAGAGCCCCTCTTTTCTCATTTCATTGCCTCACCTCACTGTACATATTTGCCATCTGCTGAATGGATTTCCCCAAAGTTTCCCTAATTCTGTATTGTCCTCCCCAATCCAATTCATCCTCCATCAACAGTGTTCTTTCTAGAACACTGATTTTTATCCTAGCAATAGGCTGCTTGACTTTATTTAATAACTCCCCATGGTCTCCCAGATAAAATCTGACCTGCAGGTGTCATGGAAGGCTCTAGCTAGCTTCTCTTTATTCTCATTTCCTCCCCCGCATACTCCATGCCAAATGGTTTTCTCTGAGGTTCGCGACCTTTCCTGCCTCGTGGCGCTTAGGCACACTGCTTCCTCGCTTGGAAAGCCTTCCCCACACTCACCACCTAGACAACTGTTGTTAAACTTTCAAGGCCTGGCTTCAATGTCAGCTCCTCAAGCCGCCCGGCCTGCTGCTCCACTCTAGGTGCTTTCGTTTTTAGGCTCACCCCAAAACATGCATGACTGTTAGCCTGTGCTGTATTGTCTGGTGTATTTGCTCCCACATCTGTCATTCTCATAGGACTATGTAAGCTCTCAAACGGCAATGACTGCCCTAGCCAGTTTTGCTCAGTGGATAGAGCATTGGCCTGTGGACTCAAGGGTCCTGGGTTCAATTCTGGTCAAGGGACATGCCCCGTTTGCGAGCTCAATCCCCAGTCAGGGCGTGCAGGAGGCAGCCAATCAATGATTCTCTCTCATCATTGATGTTTCTAACTCTCCCTCTCCCTTCCTCTCTGAAATCAATAAAAATATATTTTTTTTAAAAGGCAATGACTATGATACATTCATCTCTGATCTCCAGTGATTGGCATATAGTAAATGCTCAGCAAAATGTTTGTTGAATATTCCTATTGTCATAATAAATCATTATAGTAAGTAGCCATTATTAATTTATTATAATCATTACTTGCATTGCAGAGAGTTATATACTGTTATCTCATGTGTACATTTAAATTATATGTTGGAGTTGCACAGTCCACTTTTATTTTATTTATTTACTTATTATATACTAGAAGCCCGGTACATAAAATTTGTACATGGAGGGGGGGGTTGTACCTTAGCCCAGCCTGCACCCTCTCCAATCCGGGACCCCTTAGGGGATGTCTGACTGCCTCTTGCAATCCGGGACCGCTAGCTCCTAACCGCTCCCCCGCCTGTCTGCCTGTAACCCCTCTGCCTGCCTGATCACCCCTAACCACCTCTGCCTGCTTGCCTGATCGCCCCTAACTGCTCCCCTGCTGGCCTGATCGCCCCAGCCATCTCTGCCTCACCTCGCACCTGGGACCTGGGCTTCCCTCCCTCTGGCTGGCTGCAGGCGGCACCCAGGCGGGCTGGCTTCACAGCCGCAGGGGGCCATGGGCGGGCTGCTTTGCCTGGGCCGCAGCTGCAGGTGCTGGCACCTGGGACCACGGGGTTGGCAGCTTGTCCCGCTCCCGGGCCTCAGGCGCAGGCGCAGCCACTGGCACCCAGGACCGCGGGGCGGGTGGCTTGTCCCTCTCCCGGGCTGCAGACTGGCTGGGCCCCATTCCTCTCTCGCGCGCTCATTTGTGCCTGGCTGGTCCCCATTCCTCTCTCCCAGGTGTTGAGTGTCTATGCCGTTACAGCGTGATGGCATGACAATCATTTGCATATTAGCTCTTTATTATATAGGATTTTTACTTTATTTTTATTGTTGACATTATTATAGTTGTCCCCATTTCCCCCACTTCGCCCACCTCCACCCAGCCCCTGCCCCTGTCCTCTGGCCATCACCTCACTGTTGTCTGTGTCTAAATAGTCCACTGTGACAGTTTTTGGAAACAAAATGATTGCGTTCACAAATGCTGCGTAAGCACATTGTCTTATTAAGAGACTGATTGCCAGGACCACAGATGCATTCACATCAGCTCAGGCAGGAAGAACTGCTGAACACCTACTGAGAACCTTGCAGAAGTGAAGTGCAGGAGGAATAGCGGTCTCTGCAAGGACCCAGGCTCTTCAGCAGGCAGCTGCTTTCTCGCTCATGCTCTGGAGCCACAGGGCTCTTGTCTTCCTTGTCTAAGCGTCGCCCCTTTGACTTCTTTCTACTAACACATGGTTTCTCTGTTCCCTTTCATTTGGCTGGCACGTGACTGTGACCCTATCCGTCCCATCCAATAATCCACTCCATCTCTTCAATCAAATACTTGAGGCAAATACTTGAGGCATGGCTTGGGTTAGGCCGTTCAGATGTGGTCAGAGGCAACTTCCTCTGATAGAACATGGTTCCTGAGGCTGTGGGCAGGAGAGCAGGCAGAATCTCTTGGAAGGAGAGAGAGGTGATGAATGATAAGTCTTTTACACTAACTATGCCAGTCTTCATGGCAGAATTGGAAATGTGCTCAGAAATCTTCTAATAAGTTTCCCCTCTTAAGAAACCTTAGGTAGTCCTAACTGGTTTGGCTCAGTGGATGGAGTGTCAGCCTGCGGACTCAAGGGTCCCAGGTTCGATTCCGGTCAAGGGCCCGTACCCAGCAGGGAGTGTGCAGGAGGCAGCTGATCCATGTTTCTCTCTCATCGGTGTTTCCAACTCTCTATCCCTCTCCCTTTCTCTCTGTAAAAAATCAATAAAATATATATAAAAAAAAAGAAACCTTAGGTAGTTGAAATATCTACAAGGACTTCAGTTCTCGTATTTCTTAGGGTTATATACATATGTGATAAAATGATTAAGAACGGCAAAGGAATGTTTAACACAAATTTGGCCAATAGCTTTCTGGGAAGCTGGGGCCAGGCACATGGGGCCTCACACATATTGTTAAATTCTTTTTCTTAGGCTAGGTGGTAAGTAATGCATACTTTTATATTTTAAAAGTAAGTCATATAGATACACTGCATAAATTCTGTTGCATGTTTGGTATATTTTGCAATAAAAAAAGAAAAATGGCTCTGGCCAGGTTGGCTCAGTGGATGAGAGCATCAGCCTGTGGACCGAAGGGTCCCAGGTTTGATTCCAGTTAAGGGCACATGCCTGGGTTGCGGGCTTGATCCCCAGTGGGGGGTGGGCAGGAAGCAGCCAATCAATGATTCTATCTCATCATTGATGTTTCTATATATCTCGCCCTCTCCCTTCCTCTCTGAAATCAATAATGATTAAAAATGTAGAATTGAATGGTGTCTTTGAGGAGTCTTAAAAAGTTTAGAAATGCATTACTAAATGGGAGAAGAGTGGGATGAGTTTTACTGTGTTTCCCCAAAATGAAAGGTGCCGAGTCCTACAGAGAAACAGTGCTAAGCTGTGGCTCTCATGCCTCTGGCCAGCAGCATCAGCATTCCTGGGAACTGGTCCGAAGTGTAAATTCTCCGGCCCCAGAGCTACTGAATCCCAAACTTAGTGGAGACAGGCAAAACCCAGCAATCTGTGTTTAACAAGCCCTTCAGGTGGTTCTGATGCCTGGTCAGGTTTGAGAACCACGGAGCAGAGGAGGGAACCTGTCCGACGAAGCCTTGCAGACATCACGGCCCTGTCTGATATTGACCAGCGCTGGGCACTGGCCTGGCAGGTCAGAAGTTGGTCCGTGTTAGTGCGTGGAGAGTACAGCACAGGATCTTGGGGTGTGGTGAGGGGCCCTCATTACCAGGTTTATGCTATGGAGTGGATAAGATGACACTACCAATTGATCTATTTGCATGAAGGACCAAAAGACTCTGGCATGAGTAGCCCTTTCTCCCTGTTAAGACACCTGCACGACAAGAGGAAGTTTAGCTGGAAGTGTGTTTGATGAACAGTAACTTTCATCATTTACTGGCACCAGGATTTGAAAACCCAATCTATCCACCAATCCCTCTATACCCACCCATACTACCATGCAACAGGTGGTCACTGGGCACTTGCTCTGTTTCAGGAGCCATGAGGTGTAGGGTCCAGTGGGAGAGAGTCACGAGATATATAAACACATACTGTATAAGTGTGACAAGTCCTAGGAGAGAACACAGCAGCCATCGGAGTGTGTAAGAGGGACCACTGACACTGAGGAAGTCAGGGTGTTTTTGCTGAGACCTGAGGGACGACTCGGCCAATGGAGAAGGTAGGTGATGGGAGCATTCTAGGAAGTGGAAGAGCAGGCGCAAAGGTGCTGAGGCAGGAGGTGACTGGTAGGTTTGAAACGTAAAGCACCTAGTGTGAACGTGGGTGCTGGCTAGGGATCACCGCATCCCAGGACCTAACGTGAAATCCCCCACCCGTGACCGCCTCTAGACAGGCCTGGGTGGGTGTGCTCGGGATGCCCAGCAAAGTGTCCTTCCCTCCTGCCCTGTGGTGCAGGGGCCCTCCTGAGGCCAGTCCTCTGCTAACATAGCATGTACCAGGTGCAGGTTGCTCCTCTGTGAATCATGTCTGCTTCCACTGACTTCGCATGTCTCCGTTCTGACCTTGTTTATGTTGAGTTTATAGTTTAGCTCTTCAGAGGCAGTCTAGTTCCCTTAATTCCAGTTTCTCAGAGAGTTCTATCCGACAGCCCTCAAAAACATACTCTGTTATATCACATTTTAATTTTCCAACTCTTTGTATTATTACAAGCCAAATCCAGCTACACCAGAAATCTTAGTATATAGTTATTTTAAAATATTAATTCCCAATGAGCTGGTCCCTTTCTCTAAGTGTTAATTACCACAAAAAGCTAGTGAATACACAATATCAGCTCACAGATCTTTATGAGGCTTCTGTAATGTATGTGGCCCCTCTGGCTTAAAAAAAAAACATTTGCTCATTCAGTCTTCATGAGAGCCTTATGATTTTCTTTTTTGGGGGGGGGCATATTTTATAAATAGGGAGGCCAAAGTTTTCATAGATTGGGAGAAAAAAACATTAAGTCACAAAACTATAAAAATTCTAGAAGAAAACGTAGGGAGCAAAACCTTGGACATCTCACATAGTAGTATTTTCACCAAAACTTCTCCTGAGAAACAAAGGAAAATACAAACAAATGGACTACATCAAAATAAAAAGCTTCTGCACAGCAAAAGAAACCAGCATCAAAATGAAGAGGGAGTCCACTGTATGGGAGAATATATTTGCCAATGATAAGTCTGATAAGGGGTTCATTTCCAAAATATATAAAGTACTCATATGGAAGATTAAAAATGGCAGCAGAGTAAAAGGATGCTGCTCGAACATGCTCCCAGGAACAAACTGGAAGTACAACTGAAATTCGGAAAGGCTTCCTGAATACTCAATGGAAATCTCACAGGAGAGAACCCTGATACCCAAGTGCCAAAGGTGGAGACCGCATAGAGACTGGTAGGAGGGGTGGAGGCACAAAAGGGTTGGCGGGGCTCCCACAGACGGCAACGGGAGTCCTGGAGAGAGATCTCAGCTGTGTCTGGGGGGGGGGGGCATGCCACGGAGACCTCTGGGATCTAATCCCACAGCTGGGCTCCCCAGCAGAGAGCACCAAACTGAGGAGGGTACCCACATAGCATCTAGCTGTGAAAAGCAGTGGGGTGCTGTCTGCCAGGGAGTGGCAGCTGAAAGTTCGGGCATCCTCTTAAAGGGCCAACGCACAAAAATTCCCTGTGGAGCCACTCACCTTGTGCTCCAGCAGAGGGTGTGTTAAGTGGACTGGAGCTGTGAGCACAGAAGCCAGGACTAGGGACTTGGGGGATAGAGCTCAGAAGGCAGACACTCCAAGTTTCCTGGGCTGAGCCATTCCCTCACACAGTGGAGGACATCTTTCCCACATAGACACCTGCCTTGCCTGGGGGGAAGACAGTTGACACACCCTATAAGAGAACACCTTGCCCTGAGGCCACTTAAGAGTTTAAAAGTAATAGTTAGCCTCCAGGCAGAAGCTACCGCTCCACCCTGTTGAAAAAACTCTCACCATACCTGAGGATAATTGCCTGGGGGCAATTCAAGTCAGAATCCTATCAGTCTGTACCCAGAGGTGGTCTCTGGAGGCTTTGAGTCTTTGCCTGATCCAGTTAGTCAGAAACAGCCTTTAACACTGTCCTGCACTAGAGATTGAGAGGTGAAGAGGATCTACCTAAAACATAGTCACAAACCCAAATCAACAGCCAAAATGAGGAAACAAACAACTCCCAAATGAAAGAACTAGCGAATTCTCCAGAAGAAGAGGGAAATGAAGCAGAGATAAGAAATGTATCTGAAACAGAGTTCAGAGTACTGATGTTAAAAATGCTCATCAGTATGAAAAAAGATATAGTAACTATGAAAAAAGAACAGTCTGAGATAAAGAATGACATAGCACAAATAAAGAACACACTGGAAGAAATACACAGCAGATTAGGGGAAGCTGAGGATCAAATCAGTGGAATAGAAGACAGAATTGAAAATATCACTAAATTAGAGAACCAAAAAGAAAAAAAAACAATTAAAAAACGAGGACAGCTTAAGGGAGCTGTGGGACAGTATGAAACGTAACAATATTAGAATGGTAGGTGTGCTAGACAAGGCAGAAATGGAGAAAGGAATAGAGAAGATGTTTGAAGAAATAATGGTAGAAAATTTCCCTAATCTGGTAAAGGAAAAAGTCACACAAGTTCAGGAGGCACAGAGAACCCCAAACAGACCCACACCCAGACACATCATAATTAAAATGCCAAAAATTAAAGACAAAGAATCTTAAAGGAAGCAAGAAAAAAGAAAACTGTTACCTACAAAGGAGTTCCCATAAGGCTGACACCTGATTTCCCGTTTGGCATGAAGTACTCAAGGTAATGGAAAGCAAGGATCTGAGACCAAGATTACTATATCCAGCAAGACTATCATTCAAGATAGGTGGTCAAATAAAGAGCTTCCCAGACCAAAAAAAAAAAAAAAAGGCTAAAAGAGTTCATCACCACCAAGCCTGCATTACAAGAAATGCTAAAGGGATTGTTGTAAGGGACTGCTGAGAAGAAGCAACAGAGAAACCTAGCCATACAGAATTAAAATGGCTACAAATAAGTACCTCTCAATAATAACCCTAAATGTAAATGGATTAAATGCTCCAATCAAAAGGTGTAGGGTAGCGGCCCTGTAGGTTAGCCCAAGGCGGGGCAGACCCAGAAAAGTGACCCAGACAGGGAGAAACCAAGATGGCAGCATAGGTGAACACCTAAAATTGCTGCCTCGCACAACCACTTCAAAACTACAACTAAAAGACAAAACGGACATCATCCAGAACCACAGGAAGGCTGGCTGAGTGGAAATTCTACAACTAGAAGGAAAGAGAAAAGCACACTGAGACTCAGAGGAGGTGCGGAAGTAAAGTGCAGAGGTACGGAGGCTCACGCGGCAAGGGCTGGCAACTGAGGACGTGGTTGTCTTTTTCAATCGGGAGGGAGACACACACTCCCGACTGCTTTGAACTCCAGTTTCGGGAGAGTCTCTGCGGACCCAGACTCATAGGGGGAGAAACGGACTGTCTGGCATTGGGCGGAACTCGAGGGCAGCTTTCTCTCGGAGGTGCTTGCAGTGATTACCACGGGACACTGAGACCCGGGGCCTCTTAGGGCAGGACTGAGGATCAGCCATAGCTGTTTGCTCCGCCCTGTTGAGCTTGCTCCACCCTGTTGATTCCCTGAGACCCCGCCCCACCCAAGCTGTGGCAGAGGCTTTTGCATATGAATGGCCTTGCCCTTTGCAATCTGAAAATTACCTAACAAACTGCAGCTGGGCCAGACAGACCCAGAACTTCCAAGAGAAGGCCCAAGGCCCCACAGCAGCTTGCATTGCTTCACAGCTGGGCCTCATCTGGGCACCTCCACCAAACCCCAAAGGAAGAGGAATCTGCAGATCTCTTTGTAGCTCCTGCTGGGTAGCCTCAGGCAGAGGCTAAATTAGCACCTCCTCAGAGGAGAAAGAGCCAGTGTACCCAGTGGGCAGAGTGGGACCATCCAGATTACAACTCCTCAGATCCATAAGGGACACACTCAGGGGGCAGACTCAGT
>NW_005355502.1:1039871-1064238 GCF_000412655.1 Myotis brandtii
ATTGAAACATTGTTGCTTCCGGAGCTCAGAGCTGGGCCGCGGCAGGCGGGGAACCTTGGCTTCCTCCATCACTGGAGCAAGCAAGCCTCCTGCTCCCTTCAGCTGCGTGGCTGCCGGCCGCCATCTTTGTTGGCGTTTAATTTGCATATCTCCCTGATTAGCCAATGGGAAGCGTAGCGAAGGTATGGTCAATTACCCTTTTTGTCTTTTATTAGATAGGATGCTGAAAGGTATTCTTTAAGGAGAGGAAGAAGAAGAAAAAGGTAAAGATAAAAATTATGAACAACAAATACATATCTATCAACAAGTGAATCTAAAAATCAAGTGAATAAAAAATCTAATGAACAGAGTAAACTGGTGAATATAATAGAATCAGGGGCATAGAAAGGGAGTGGACTGACAATTCTCGGAGGGAAAGAGGTATGGAGGGTGCGGGAAGAGACTGTACAAAAATCGTACACCTATGGACAAGGACAGTGGGGGGAGGTAAGGGCAGAGGGTGGAGTGGGAACCGGGTGGGGGGGAGCTATAGGGGGAAAAAAGAGGAACAACTGTAATAATCTGAACAATAAAGATTTATTTTTTTAAAAAAGGTGTAGGGTAGCAGAACGGATACAAAAACATGACCCAACTATATGCTGTCTACAAGAGACGCACCTTAAAACAAAAGACACACACACGATGAAAGTGAAGGGATGGAAAAAAATTTCCCATGCAAGTGGAAAAGAAAAAAAATAGCTGGAGTAGCAATACTCACATCCAACAAAATAGACTTTAAAAGCATCATGCTAAGCGAAATAAGCCAGTTGGAGAAAGATAAATATCATATGATCTCACTCATTTGTGGAATATAATGAACAACATAAACTGATGAACAAAAATAGAGCCAGAGGGGAACTAAGAATACTAGAATATAATAGAAGTAATCCTGTTATTAGCAGATTTTTAGTATTTCCGACAACTTTTGTGATAGCGTACTGTTAGTACAGTTTTGGTAATATTATTATACTTAAAATCCTTTTCTTGAAATATTAATGTTTATTGCATGTAATATTATATGTAAGATCATTTTTCTTGAATAATTTGTGTTTATTGAATGTAACATATTTAAAATGGCGTTTCTTGAGATATTAAGGTTTATTGCATGTAACATTATTATATTAAAAATCATTTTCCTTGAAACTGAAAAAAAAATAAAGTACTCATACAACTGAATGAAAGACAAACAATCCAATTAAAAAATGGGCAAAGGACCTACATAGACACTTCTCCAAAGAGGACATACAAAAGGCCAAGAGACATATGAGAAAATGCTCAACATCATTAATCATTAGAGATACAAGTTAAAACGACAATGAGGTATCAGAATGGCTACCATCAACAAATGACAAGTGCTGGCGAGGATGTCCACTGCAGGTGGGAATGCAGACTGGTGCAGCCACTGTTGGAAAACTGTATGGAGTTTCCTCAAAAAGTTAAATATGGAACTGCCATTTGACCCAGTGATCCCACTTCTAGGAATATATCCTAAGAGACCCGAAACACCAATCAGAAAGAATGTATGCGCCCCTCTGTGTATCGCAGCACAATTTACAATAGCTAAGATCTGGAAACAGCCCATTAGCAGATGAGTGGATAAAAAAGCTGTGGCACATTTACACCATGGAATACTATGCAGCATTGTAAAAGAAGGATCTCTTATCCTTTGCAACAGCATGGAGGGACCTGCAGAGAATTATGCTAAGTGAAATAAGCCAGTCAGAGAAAGACAAGTATCACATGATCTCATTCATATCTGGAATCTAATGAACAAAATAAACTGAGGAATAAATTAGAACCAGAGGCATGGAAAAATGGAACAGACTGACTGATCTCAGAGGGAACGGGGATGGGGTGGGGGTGGGGATGGGATGAGATTAACCAAACAAGTTATATGCATATATGTATAACCCGTGGACACAGACAATAGGGTGGTGAAGGCCTGGAGGGGCGGGAACCAGATGGAAGGGGGCAGTGGGGGCAAAAGGGGGAACATCTGCAATACTCTCAATAATAAAGATAAATTTAAAAAACACACACAACATTAAGTCATTTCCCCAAAGTCACTCAGCAAGTCAGAACTAGACTTGCAGTTGCCAAGCAACATAAAATTTCAAATAGGAATAGTTCTTAAAAACCACCTAGTTCATTTTTCTCAAACTTTGATGTGCACATGAATCACTTGGGAATCTTGTTACACAGACAACAGTATGGGTACCAGAGGGAAGAGAGTGGGAAGGGGTTGTAAAGCGTAAAGGGGGTCACATAAATGGTGGTGGGAAAAGATCTGACGGGTGGTGAACACAATACAGTACGCAGATGATGTATCATAGAATGGTACATTTGAAACCAATGCCACCCCAAGAAATTTAATTAAAAAGATGTTTTAATGTGGATTCTGGCCCAATAAGCCTGGTTGCAGCTGAGATTTCATAATAATTATTATTATTATTTTTTCTGTTAATCCTCACTTGATGATATTTTTCCACTGATTTTTAGAGAGAGTGGAAGGGAGAGGGAGAGACAGGGAGAAATATCTATGTGAGAGAGACACATGGATTGGCTGTCTCCTGCACGAACCCTGACTAGGGCCAGGGAACCGACAACCAAAGTACATGCCCTTGAGTACATGCTCTTGACTGGAATCGAACCCGGGACCCTTCAGGCTGCAGGTTGATGCTCTATCTATCCGCTGAGTCAAACTGGCTAGCGCAATAGGTTCTTTTTGTAAAAAAAATATATTTTATTGATTTTTTACAGAGAGGAAGGGAGAGAGAGAGATAGTTAGAAACATCGATGAGAAACATAGATCAGCTGCCTCCTGCACACCCCTCACTGGGGATGTGCCTGCAACCAAGGTACATGCCCTTGACCGGAATCGAACCTGGGACCCTTCAGTCCACAGGCTGATGCTCTATCCACTGAGCCAAACCGGTTAGGGCAGGAAATAGGTTCTTTTAAAGATATATGAATTATGTATTGGCTGAAATTAATTATCTAAGGGTGATGTATTTAAGTACTGTGCTTCTTAGTGCAGAATCTCAGAGGGAAGGGGGGTCGAGGAGGGAAGTAATTAACCAAGGACCTTGGGTGCACATGTGCATGACCCATGGACACAGACAATGAGGTGTGGGGGAGGGGCGGCTTGGAGGGGGTCAATGGGGAAAATAGGGGACATATGTAATAAATAAATAAATAAAGGTAAATACTGTGCTTCTTCATGATGTGCTGACTCACTGTTTGTGCCTCACACCTTGGAAAGTGTCGGGTAGCTGCCTGTCCCCAGGTGAGACATCTCACAGGAGTAGCCTTGGAGTTACACCTGGTCAGCGTCGCCTTGTTACAAAGAGGAGATATTCCACAACCAGGACCCCGTTACAAGGCTCTGTGGTTGCAGTTGCCTGTCCCTTCAGCACTCCCTGGAGGCTTAGCCTTTCTGAAGTGGAAGGAGTCAGGGTGGAGCCTGGGTCACGGGAGGAGTCAGGCACGTGAAGTGAGTGCCTTCCTCCCGCTGGGAAGGTCTGGAACCCGAGTGCTGAAATGAAGCCTGGGGTGTGGCTATAGGCCAGTGGTTCTCAAACTTCCTAATGCCGGGCTCCTTTAATACAGTTCCTCATGTTGTGGTGACCCCCAATTTCATTGTTACAAATTGAACATAATTAAAGCATAGTGATTAATCACAAAAACAATCCTATCTAATAATAGACAAACATGGTAATTGATTGTACCTTTGCTATGCCTCCCATTGGCTAATCAGCACAATATGCAAATTAACCGCCAACAAAGATGGCGGTTAATTTGCATACGTAGGCTCCAAGCAATGGAGGGAAGCCTGACGGCCCAGGGCCGGCGGAGCAGCGAGGCCTCACGGCACTGGGGCCAGCGGAGCAGTGAAGCCTCACGTCCCTGGGGCCAGCGGAGCAGCGAAGCCTGACGTTTCCGGGGCCAGCTCCAGCCAGAACTCGGCCAGAGTGAAGGCCTGGGCCCCGGGTGCCGGAGGCAAACCAGTGCCAGCAGCCAGGGGAAAGGAAGGCCTATTGCACGAATCTCTTCGTGCAACAGGCCTCTAGTATGTAATTATATATGTGTTTTCTGATGGTCTTAAGCAACCCCTGTGAAAGGGTCGTTCAACCCCCAAAGGGGTCACGACCCACAGGTTGAGAACCGCTGCTATAAGCAGATTCAATATATAAACATAAAGTCTTGAAAGCCCATTAATCCTTTGAGAAAACAATAGCTAAAATGTGTTCAGCACTATTTTAAACTTGTTACACATTTTAATTAATTTAATCCTCAGCAATTCTATAAAGAAGGTAGCACCTATTATTATAATCCCCATTTTACAGCTGCACAACTTGGGACTCATGGAGATGAAGTGGCTTGTCCAAGGCCAACCTATCAGAGTGCCCGGCTCTGCACTCAGCCTTGCCCTTCACCTGCAGAGAGAGCAGTTAGCGCAGGCGGTGGTGGCGGTGGCGGCGGCACAGAGCGGAGTGGCTGCCTCAGTCCTGCCCTCTGGGAAGGACCGGAACAGCCGTGCATTCTAAGAGGCACTGAATGAAGTGGCCTCGTGCACAGCTGGCTCGGGAGGCTCAGGGACCAGTCCTGCATGGCTGCCTTCTGCTTTGGTGATGTTGGGCAAGTTATTCATAGCTTTTGTGTTTGGGCTTTTTGGGTGAGGATTATAAATGAGTTAAAATATGCAAAAACACTTAGAATAGCACCTGACACTCAAGTACTCAATAAGTGCTGGGTAATATACTTTTCAATTAAAACCCTCTTCAAGCTGAATGTTATGGTCTTCAGATAGATAATTATCCAGCATTTACCATCCTTTCATTTTAGGCCGAAGCTTTGAGATCCCATGAAAGGCAAAAGCAGAGTAATGAAAGGAAGGCAGATAGACACCTTGCCTGGGAAATGGATGAAGCCATTCTGAGAAATGCAGAATGCACGGAGCTACCTACACACCCCGACTAACGGTGGGGAAGCCTTCCTTCTAAACATTGTTTCTTTTGTGCTCCTTTAGGTGCAGTTTTCATTCCAGGGACCACTCAGCTGACCCAGAACGACATCCTCTACAGACTGCAGTCTTCAAAAGCCAAGTGCATTGTCACCCATGATGCTGTCGCCCCAGCAGTAGATGCGGTGGCATCTCAGTGTGAAAACCTGCGCTCCAAGCTCATTGTGTCTCAGAACCCCCGAGAGGGGTGGGGGGACCTCAAGGAGATGATGAAGTGAGTAACCATCATTGTTGTAGAATAGCTTCCCCAAAGAAAGACAACATTGACCAGATACTCAGTCCACGAGTGATGTGATCAGAAAAATGACAATAAAAACAATAAACAGCCCAGCCAGCATGGCTCAGTGGTTGAGCATCGACCTATGAACCAGGAGGTCACAGTTCAATTCCCAGTCACGGCACATGCCTGGGCTCGGGCTCGATCCTCAGTAGGGGGCGTGCAGGAGGCAGCCAATTAGTGATTCTCATCATTGATGTTTCTATCTCTCCCTCTCCCTTCAGAGCTCTCTGAAATGAATAAACATATATTAAAGAACACACCATAGGCCCTAACTGGTTTGGCTCAGGGGCTAGAGTGTCGGCCTGCAGACTGAAGGGTCCCAGGTTCAAGTCTGGTCAAGGGCATGTACCTTGGTTGCAGGCACATTCCCAGTAGGGGGTGTGCAGGAGGCAGCTGATCACTGTTTCTCTCTCATCAATATTTTTAACTCTCTATCCCTCTCCCTTCTTCTCTGTAAAAAATCAATTAAAAAATACATTAAAAAACACACCATAGGCAAAGGGAGCAGCTGGTGATTAGCACTGTGCCAGGGTGCAGCGCTCTGAGGCAGGCAGGAGCTTGGCCTGTTTTCATAGTTGGGATTTTTAGGAAGCAGACACTGAGACAGAGATTAATCGAATTAAGAAGTTTACTAAGTTCTCTTGGGATTAACACCTGTGAAGGAAGGCAAAGGATGTGGGATCGGGCAAAAGAAGAAATTTATCTGCCGTGTACTCCCAAAGAAGCCTCCAGCCAACCCACTGAGGCCCCTGGAGTTTGGATAGCCTCTCAGAGCAGTTCCCAGCTAAAGTACTAGTAAGAGGCCTGGCCTTGGGCGAGGCAGCTGTCAGAGGGCTCCGAGTAAGTCCTCCATCCCTGCAGCAGGGTTTAGCAGGTGCCACAGCATCAACCGCAGAGCTGGGAGTGGCTCCAAAAGCAGAGGAGAGCAACACTGCTGTCAGCCTTACAGAACACTCATGAGTGTAGAACCCTCAGTATTCATGAATGCAGTTATGAAATGGAATTATTCTGATGCCCACGCCCTGCGGGGGGCTTCCAAGGCTCTTGTCAGGTGTTGGTTCTCTCTCAGCTTCAGGAGGACTGCAAATTCCTTGTCTAGAATGAGCTTGCTTCACTCAAGGGTTTGGGAGCATGCTCCCACCTTCTCTCAAACAGCTAACAAGTATTGAGTTCTTACCAATGGCCAAGGACTGTTCTAATAAAAATAATGTTGTAGCTACAATATAGCTGCCATGTCTGTGGCTCTGGTGTATGCCAAAATTCTTCCAAGCACTTGAGATGTATTAAATCATTAATCTCACCATCTCGGGGTAGACACTGATTATACAGATGAATAAGGTCAGATGCTAGGGTCTGAGCCCACACTCCTGTCTGTGACCTTCAAGGGCTCTAGTAGTGAGAGATTGATATGGTAACTCTACCTCAGGCTTCAGAGGAAACCATATCTGTGATAGGAGTGACAGGTACAGGGCTCTAGGTACTACCTATTTTTAAGGAAGATAATTATGGAATCAGAGACCAACCACATTTGGTCTACCTCTGCTAGGCTTTGAAAACAGCTTTCCTGCCCTGGCTGTTTTGGCTCGGTGGATAGAGCGTCAGCCTGCAGACTGAAGGATCCTGGGTTCGATTCCAGTCAAGGGCACATGCCTGGGTTGTGGGCTCGATCCCCAGTAGGGGGCATGCAGGAGGCAGCCAATCCATGATTCTCTCTTTTCATTGGTGTTTCTATCTCTCTCTCCCTCTCCCTTCTTCTCTCTGAAACCAATCTACACTAATAAAAGACGACAAACATGCAAATTGACCGTACCTTTGCTACACCCTAAGCCATGCCCACCAGCCAATCAGAGCAACTATATGCAAATTACCCCAGCCAAGACGGCGGCCGGCAGCCACGGAGCTGGAGCAAGCAAGAGGCTTGGTTGCCCGGGCGATGGAGGAAGCCAAGCTTCCCGCCTGCCCTGAGCTGGCTGTGGCCTCCGCTCATGGCAACAAAGTTTCAATTATAGAAGACAAATAAATCCCAGATACCTGCTTCCAGCCAGCCTCCACTGGCAGCTGGGGTGGCTGGGGGTTGTGGCCAGCCTGCAAACAGCCATCAGCCCCTCTCCCAGGCTGGCCAGTCACCCCAGCGGGGATCCCCACCCTGAAGGGGCTGTGGCCAACCTGCAAACAGCCATCAGCCCCTCTCCCAGGCTGGCCAGTCACCCCAGCGGGGATCCCCACCCTGAAGGGGCTGTGGCCAACCTGCAAACAGCCATCAGCCCCTCTCCCAGGCTGGCCAGTCACCCCAGCGGGGATCCCCACCCTGAAGGGGCTGTGGCCAACCTGCAAACAGCCATCAGCCCCTCACCCAGGCTTGCCAGGCACTCCTGTATAATAAAAGGGTAATATGCAAATTGACCCTAACAGCAGAATGACTGGGGGTGACTGGTCACTATGACACACACTGACCACCAGGGGGCAGATGCTCAATGCAGGAGCTGCCCCCTGGTGGGCAATACGCCCCCACAGGGGGAGCTCTGCTCAGCCACAAGCCAGGCTGATGGCTGCCAGTACAGTGGTGGTGGTGGGAGCCTCTCCTGCCTCAGCAGCGCTAAGGATGTCCGACTGCAGCTTAGGCCTGCTCCCGGCTGGCAAGTGGACATTCCCCAAGGGCTGCCGGGCTGCCAGAGGGATGTCTGACTGCCAGCTTAGGCCCAATCCCCCAGGGAGCAGGCCTAAGCCAGCAGGTGGTCATCCCCTGAGGGGTCCCAGACTGCAAGAGGGCACAGGCCGGGCTGAGGGACCACCCCCCCCCCCGAGTGCACAAATTTTTGTGCACCGGACCTCTAGTAAAAATATATTTAAAAAACAAAACAGCTTTCCTACATTTCTCATGGCCTGGCTGCTCTGATTGATTCAGCCTTAGCCTGATAAACTCTATATGCTTCGTAGATGCTGGATGTGCAGAGCTTGCCTACTCTCAGCTGCCCTGATGTCTGACTTACATAACAGCCCAGTTATCCTTCAGAACTAAATGCCTTCTTTCTCTTTAACTGGGGTCCTTCCTTCCCTGGATGGGTGCTTAGATCCCCTTAAGTGTTACTATTTACTGTATTCAGAACCATGTAGATGCTCGTGTGGGAAACAGAACAACAATCCTTCCAGAAGTCAGCAAACACCTATAAAAGGAGTGGAGAATAAGTATTTTAGGCTTTGCAGGCTGTGCACCCTGCCTCTGTCACAGCTGCTCACCTCTGCTGTTGTAGAATGAGAACAACCATAGGCTATATGTAAATGAATGGGCATGGCTGTGTTCCAATAAAACTTTATTTAAAAAAATAGGAGGTGGGCCAGATTTGGCCTGTGGGCTGTAGTTTGCCGACCCCAGCTTTATATACCACTAGAGGCCCGATGCACGAAATTCATGCAAGAGTAGGCCTTCCTTCCCCCAGTTGCCGGCACCGGCTTCCCTCTGGCACCCGGGACCCGGGTTTCCCTCACAGCCCCGGCTTCGTCTAGAAGGTCATCTGGTCTAATTAGCATATTATGCTTTTATTATTATAGTCTAGAGGCCTGTTGCACGAAGAGATTCATGCAATAGGCCTTCCTTTCCCCTGGCTGCTGGCACCGGTTTGCCTCCAGCACCCAGGGCCCAGGCCTTCGCTCTGGCCAAGTTCTGGCCAGAGCCGGCCCCAGAAACGTCAGGCCTCGCTGCTCCGCCGGCCCCGGAGCCGTGAGGCCTCGCTGCTCCACCGGCCCCGGAAATGTTAGGCCTCACTGCTCCACCGGCCCCGGGCCGTCAGGCTTCGCTCCACCGCTTGGAGCCTACGTATACAAATTAACCGCCATCTTTGTTGGTGGTTAACTTGCATATCGCGCTGATTAGCCAATGGGAGGTGTAGCGAAGGTATGGTCAATTACCATGTTTGTCTATTATTAGATAGGATTACCCATGACTTCTATTAACATACTCATTACTTTTAAAAAATATATCACATTTTGCCCTACCTGGTTTGGCCCAGTGGCTAGAGTGTCGGCCTGTGGACCGAAGGGTCCTGGGTTCGATTCTGGTCAAGGGCACGTACCTTGGTTGCAGGCTCCTCCCCCAGCCTGGGCCCTGGTCAGGGCTCATGCAGGAGGCACCCAATCGATTATTTTCTCTCACATTGATGTTTCTCTCTGTCTTCCCCTCTCTCTTCCACTCTCTCTAAAAAGCAATGGAAAAATATCCTCTGGTGAGGATTAACAAAAAAAAGAAAATCACATTTTAAAGCATTCATGGTGAAGGGGCAGTTCTGCACAAATCCATCTGTTACAACACCCTAGAATTCTCATTCTGCTGCAGGAATGATAGAACTCTTGAGTGTTTAAAACGCACTAATTGTGTAATCATACAATTAAAGGCTATGAAACTGGCCATTATAAGTGGGCTATCGATGGCAGTTAATCTGATTCTAGAAAGCACCTGAGAAGATGGAGAGGGAGATGGCATTCACCTTGAATTCAACCCAAATCACTGGGGGCCTGACCACTGGGGAACGCGATCCGAGTGGATGGTTTCTCATCCTTTTCTGTGCCGACAGTCTGTCCTGCGGTGTTTAATGTGCAGAATCACTGCAGTTCTTCCTTCCTCCACAGGCCAGGAACAACCACACGTGTTTAACGTGCACATTCACCGTAGCTCTTCCATCCTAGGCGTGCCACTGACAACCACACGTGTGTGGAGACAAGACACGATGAGACCATGGCCATTTACTTCACCAGCGGCACGAGCGGATCTCCCAAAATGACTGCACACACCCACAGCAGTTACGGTTTAGGATTGTCTGTAAACGGAAGGTAGGCTCACAGAGCTGCAGCTGGAGGCTCCACAGCTGCCAGGTGATGATTCCTTTATTGGTCTTTGGATTTGTTTCCCACATGGGTCAGGCCTATGCTCTGTTCCCAGGTTCTGGCTGGATTTGACACCGTTGGACGTGATGTGGAACACCTCCGACACAGGCTGGGCCAAGTCTGCATGGAGCAGCGTGTTTTCGCCATGGATCCAGGGAGCGTGTGTATTTGCACATCATTTGCCGCAGTTTGAGCCAACTTCCATCTTGCAAGTAAGCAGAGCCCAAGAGGTCAGCGTTTAGAAATGCGTTAGCAGTGCTGCCCACAGGACTGCGCACACGTGCTCGCAGAAATCAGAGCACAAGGTGATTTAAGGCATTTCACATCTAGAAAGTAAAACAACCTGAACAGATAAGTTGAGGAAAGGTGTGAGTGCATTTATGTTAGAATAATCACTGTGCCTCCCATAGACACTAGGCACTTATTAAAGTTGTAGTAAGACCAAGAGTTTACTTCTTATACATTGCAGACGCTCTCCAAGTTTCCCATCACAGTCTTCTGTTCAGTGCCAACTGTATACCGAATGCTTGTGCAAAATGATGTGACCAGGTAAGAAAGGTTGGTAAAGAGGCACATAATGGGAGAGGGGAGAGAAAGAGAAAGCTCTAAAATAAAAGCTCTTTCTGCCTAAAAACATAATTCCAGACTCGTAGGTGTGGGATTTAGCAATCTCTTCTCCTCTCCATCCTCTTGCTCCTCTGTGATAATAATTACCACGTCCAGGGCAGGGTCGGCCATGTGCATAGCCCTGAGAGCCCAGGGGATGAGGACCGTCCTCTGACCTGGGACAGTGAAGAAGCACCCCTACTTGGAACCCTGTCCCAGCAAACAGGGGACAGCATGGGTGTCCTTTACTCTGGTCCTGATTCCATTTGACAAGGTGAATTGGTAACTATTTTTAATTGATTTTATTTAAATTTGACTAGGAAGAGTTCACATGACATAAAATTCAGTATATATATATAAAGCTAATATGCAAAGTGTCCCTTCAGGAGTTCAACTGGGAGACTGAGAGTTCGATCGATCGCTATGACATGCGCTGACCACCAGGGGGCAGTGCGGAATGAAGGAAGGCTCCAGCCAGCACTCAGCAGCCGGGGAAGGAAGGCCCTGGCCTGCAGCCAGAAGGCCCCAATCAGCCCTGATCGCCGACCAGGCCTAGGGACCCTGCCTGTGCACAAATTCCGTGCACTGGGCCTCTAATAGGTATATAAGAATCTATATTGAAAGTCTTCCTCCAAACCTTGTCCTCAGTCTCATTTCTCCTTCTTCCTGAAATCTATGTGTACACCAGCAGGCACGTGCTCTTCCCCTCTTCATAAATATAAATGGAAATATAATATGCACACAGTGCTGCACCTTCCCCCTAACAGTACATCCTGAACCTGTGCTGTCTAAAGTAGTACAACTCACCACATGTAAGTATCTAAAATTTAATTTTAGTTAAATTAAAATTTCAGTTCCCTGCCCTAACTGGTTTGGCTCAGTGGCTAGAGCGTCGGCCTGCGGACTGAAGGGTCCCAGGTTCGATTCCGGTCAAGGGCATGTACCTGGGTTGTGGGCACATCCCCAGTGGCGGGTGTGCAGGAGGCAGTTGATCGATGTTTCTAACTCTCTATCCCTCTCCCTTCCTCTCTGTAAAAAATCAATAAAATATATTTTTGAAAAAAAAAATTTTTTCAGTTCCAGACTATAAATTTTATTGTAGTGCATGTTTGCTAAGAGAGTAAATCTTAAAAGTTCTTACCACAAACAAAAATAATCTTGTAACTATGTAGGATGACGGATATTAATCTTATTGTGGTGATGATTTCACAATATATAGAAATATCGAATCATTATGTTGTACACCTGAAACTAATTTAATGTTATATGCCAATTATACTTAAAAATAAAATTCAGTTCCTCAGTTGTACTAGTCATGGTTCAAGTGATCAGTAGCCACACTGAGCTAGAGGATACTAAGTGGATAGCAAAGATGAGAGAAATTTCCATGGTAACAGAAAGCTCTATTGGACAGCACTATCCAGGAATGTCCTTGTTCTTTTTTACAGCTGTATACTATTCCATTGTATAAATATTTCATAGTCAATTTCAGACAAGTAGAAAACTTTTAATCCTGATTTAACATATTAGTTAAATATGATTACCATGTGTGGTATCCTCCTTAAGGATTTTTTGCAATAAATCATGTTTCCCATCCCCCAAATTAAAGGGAGAAAAGAAAAAGAAAAACTGGTGTGTGAGGAGTCACTTTATGATGTTAGAATGGTTTATTTTGATTGGAGAAGGGAGTTAAGAACTAAAACACAATGTTGTGGTCTCACTCATATTTGGGATATAATGATCAACATAATCTAATGAACAAGAATAGATCCAGAGACAAATCACAGGGGAGGGGGGTTTAGAGAGCAACCAAAGGACTTGTATACATGCATATTAACATAATCAATGGACACAGACACTGGGGCAGTGGGGGCTTGCCCGGGGGTGGTCAATTGGGGAGAAAGTTTCTATGTAAAACTTTAGACAATAAATAAATAAAACACAATTAATGTTGGCTTTTCATTATAAATAATCTTAATTTCCATTTCTTCCCATCTTTCCTCCTAAATTTAATCTGTGACCTGTCTTCTGAGAAGCTTTAAGTTCAAAAGCTTAAAGCACTGTGTGAGTGCAGGGGAACCCATCAGCCCTGAAGTGACTGAGCAGTGGAGAAGCAGGACAGGGCTGGAGATCTACGAAGGATATGGACAGACTGAGACGGTACAAACCTCCCTGGGCAGACAGGGCTGGATCCCATATAGTCCGATGCATAGAAACCAAAGGGTTCATTATCTACCTAGGGTTGTTTGAGAGCTAGGGAGGGAATGGAGTGGTCAGAGCAGTTTTAAAAAACTTGAGGGAAGCTAGTTGCAAAAAAAGCTCTGTAGCAGACATGCCGGGGACTGACCAGCAGACCCTGAGTGACGGTTGAATGATTACTCTGACACACGTTTCTGTGAAAGAGAGGGCTAAGGGACTGCCTGGCTAGAGGAACCAGACAGCTCGTTCACCTGCCTCTTTAGGCTTTTATTGTAAGAGCAGTTTGAGATAAGGTTTATCTTTTAGATACAATCAGTGGGGTAAGTAATCTTGGGAGGACACATGTGTCTGCAGTGTCCTTTAAGCAAGGACACCTAAAGATTAAGCATAAAAATTCCAGTAAACACCCGAGGGTCCGCACGCGCACAGACTTGTTTGGAAAGGTCAAGGAATAATAGGGGTAGCTGCCTTGGGCCAACTCCCCTAAGTCAGAATTCCGAGAAACAGGGTGGCCGCCTTCCGCCAACTCCCCGTTTTGGAATTTCCTCTTTATAAACTTTCCAACCAAGTCCCGTGCTTCCCCACACAGACACAGTTGTTTAAATAGCCTAACATTACAACCTGGAGCTGTGTAATAGAAATAGCCATTCATTAAGAAAAACTGCTATATAACTGATCAAGGTAAAGGCATTACAATATTTTTAAATGAAAAAAATTACTAGAGTTATAAAAAGATTTCCCCGTATATAATAGGGAACTTACTTAGTCAAGGCTGCCTCAAAATTGAAAATGTTGAGTTGCTTATTACTTAAAACATTATGAGTTTGGTGGACAACACCATGACAAGCATACTTTAGGGTCATTTAAAGAGCTTGTAGAAATAGGAATAAGAAATTCTAAAGAAAATGAAAAAAATAATGACAGAAGTGGTAATTATGTAGGAAAGGGGGGTAAGATGGAACAGATAAGGGAAAAGCTGAAAGAATGTTTTCAAAGTGTATCTTTTTACAATGCACCAACTTATAAACCATAAGAATGTAGTAGCTGGTCAACAATAAAAATACCAAACATAAATTAAAATTGACAAATTTATTAAATAAGAACAGCATAAGTATCAGGCTAATATGAGTATAATGTTTTCATAAATATGGGTATTTTAGTGATTATAAATGTATCCAGTGTTATAACTGTATTATATATATTTTACTTAGTGTCCATCTCTGTACTTCATTAGATAGACGTGAGTGCAGAGAATTTGTTTTCTTTTGAACCTGGTTCCTACTAAGTTCTCAGAAACATGGTGGATAAATGAATAAGTTTTTTGTTACTGGTAACGTTACTTTATCCTTTCTTCTTCTTGACTAGGTGCTGATCTGTGGACATTTTAAGGGAATGAAAATTAAGCCTGGCTCAATGGGAAAGCCTTCGCCTGCCTTTGACGTTAAGGTTGTGCAGACACCTCCAGGAGATTAAACAGCCTGCAATTCCCACCCCACTGCTCCCTTCCCCTACACTCCTAGTTTGGGTGATAACTTCATGCTATCTTAACTTCCATGGAAAGATGGGAATGGACTAGAAATGTTAGTTTGTTGGTCTCCATTTTTTTTCTGTTCCAATTTTAGTATATGTGCTGCTGAAGCACCCATTTTTTTTTAAAAGCAGTTAGTTACTTGTGCCAAGTAATTCTAAGCATTTTATAAATATTAACCCACTTAATTTCCAGGAGCCCATGAGAGACAGAGTAATATTTGAACCACTTTACAGATGAGGCCCAGCGAGGGTAAAGAATGTACCCGAGGTTGGACAGGAGCTGCTGGTGCTGGGACTCAACCCCAAGCGACCTAGTCCAGTCTGTGCTCCACACAGCACCACACTGCCTCCTGGCGAGTCACGTGGGCAGGAGAGGCTGCAGCATTCTCCCTCTTCCTGCAGGCGGGCCTGTAACCTCTGCCATCTCCACCCCTATCCCTGAGTGGCCTCCTGTATCCCACCAGCGCCCTTGTACAGGTTAGGACTATTCTTAAATCAACCCAGCCAATGCTAGGGATAGGAAAGGAACTTACCTACTATACAAAAGAAAACAGGAGCAACAAAAACGCTAAGCAGACAAACTGACAGAGAGCTCAGACCAAACTTAACGGAGGGCTGTAGATTAGACCAATGCTTCCCAAGCTCATTCAAGCATAAGAATCACATGGCACTTGCTAAAAATGCTGATTTTTCCAGCCCCTTCCCTGGAGAGTCCGAGTAAGTGGGTTTAGGGTGGGAGCCTGAAATCTGTGTTTGAAACAAGCATCCAGGTAGTTCCCATGATCAGGTAAGTTTGAGAAAGTTTAGGTGACATTGATTGCTGACATCCCTGTTTCTATAAAGCAGATGCTGGGCCCTTTCCTCCCCTCTCAGTTGCTGTGGGAACCTGTCTAAAGGTGGGATTGCCTAGCGGTTCAGGTCTGGCTGCTGTTCGCGTGGGAGTCTGGTGAGCTGGTACCTAGCTACGAGCAGCCGCACCCACACTCTGGTATCTGGGGATGTGCCCCAACCAGCTGGATATCAAGTTCGTGCAACTTCAAGGCCCAAAGCTCCTCATGTTCTTGTTTAACATCTTGGGACCTTGAGCTATGAGGAATGTGACTCTCCAGAGACAAAGCATTTTGTCTTTCCCCAGTCATTAGAGAGTATGTGCAACTCCTAAACGCCTCCTCCTGTCAGTAATTCCTTCATACCTGGAACCAAGTATTTCTTTAGGTGACTGGGTGGGAATCCATATTTTTTATTTACAAGAACTAAATGGTAAGACTTTACATTTACATTTCCTTTGCCTTTCACGTTTCCCATTGAGGACATAAGCCCTCTTCCCTCTGTAAAGTGCCAGCTACGAATTATGTCCTCCTTTTCCACACAAGCCACATCTCAGGCTTAAAGGTTCTTGGTGAGTGAATATAAAAGCCGTCGAGTGTTCATATTTGAGAACAGCTAAAGTCATTTAGAGCAAAATCCGGTACATAAGATAAGCAATCAGCCTGGGAAATGCCCTGGCTGGGTGGCTCACTTGGTTGGGGCTTCATCCCATACACCAGAAAGTTGTGGTTCGATCCCTGGTTGGGGCTTGTATGGGAGTCAACCAATTAATGTTTCTCTCTCACGTCAATGTTTCTCCCTCTCACTCCATCTTTCTCCTTCCTTTCCCCCCTCACTCTCTCTAAAACATCCTTGGGTGAGGCCAAAACAAAACCACCTTGGACTGTGCTCCTGGAGAGATTCCAGAGTGTCGATGCAAGGGCAGGGTCTGGCGCCTGAGTGCTGAGCTGAGTCAGCGCAATCATGCTCTGTTGCTTAAACTTCTGCACCTCAGTCTCCTCATGTGTAAAATGAGCTTCACAATAGTTCTAACCAAGCAGGACTATTGTAAGGACTAAAGGAAATGAGACAGCTGCAGTTCATAAAGCATTCAGATTTAGTACTTAGAATAAGCGCTCAATAAATGCTCACTTCTCAGGGGCTTGGGGAAGGGTCGGAGGGCAAGGCTTGAAAGGGCTGACCCTCCACTGTTTCCGCTGTTGCTGACATCGTGCTGCTGAAGTCAGGTGTTGTTTGTCCCACAGTTTGAAAACCAGTAGTGAATGTCTACTTCAGAGGAAAAGACAATCAAGATATATTGCTAAATGATACAAGCATTTTGCAAAAACAATACATTATAAAATGATCCTATTTTTTCCTATGTCTATATTGTCTCCAAAAATATTTCCAAAATGTGATTATTATTGGATGGTAGAATTAAAGAAAACTTTTATTCTTTTTTTTTCACATGTTGCTAACCTGCATTTTATATGTTTTGCAGTAAGAATTTAACTAAGTACATTTCTCTTAAGAATTTAAAGTATTAAAATTTGTTTGGATTTTTTAAATGGCAATAAATCAAAACAAAACAAGTAAAGCAAAGATTAAGAGGTGTCATTAAGTAAAAATTCCCTTAAATTGTTCTGTTTTATCCTAGATTTTAGATGCAAATGGCAATGTTCTACCTCCTGGACAAGAAGGAGACATTGGCTTTCAAGTTGTACCTAAGCGACCACTTGGCCTTTTCACTCATTACGTAGTAAGAGGCTCATCAAATAACGTCTTCTTTTCTATTTGTTTCTCAAAAGTCTTTGGTCATAATCTCTACTTGCCACAAGCATACCTCGGATAGGTACTTGGCCTTTTCTTGAGAGACCCATGTCCTAAGACAGAGAACTGGAAAAGCACCCCCATGCTTGGTGGAGAAGGGCTCGGGCTCCCCAGGCTAGAACACGCCTCCGGGCCACGCTGCGGGCGGAGGGCAGCCCAGAAGGAAGATGCCTCTTACTCACACTGGGCCTCTCTGCCACCCAACACCACATCATTTCCCTGGATCCAAGGAGTGGTCTCCCTTCTTGCAGGGGTGAGAGGGATAGAGAACGGGGCAGTAACGCAAGTGCACTTCTTCCACTGAGGGCCTTCCAGGCTCCTTACAAATGCATTCCCCTCCCTAATCACAGTAGACAAATGAGTGCAAGGTTTACACCAATTCATCCAAGGCCCAGGCTCTAATTGCTGGTGAATTTTAAATAATTTAGCAACACATCATTTTTCTTCCTGCCCAAGTTACAGGACCAATCCTATTTCCGTGTAAAACCAGACAAAATACCATAAAAACCACTGGCTGTCCTTTGAATTATTAGGTGTTGGTTCTTTCTTTGAACTCTGAGTGTTCCTTCTCTCACTCCTCCCAGTGTTCGATATTAGCCACTTAGCCAAAGGCAGCCTGCTCCTCTGAGCTCGAGCTCCTGCAGGCGTACTTTGCGATCTACCTACAGAATTCTCTGGGTAGAGCATGCCTGGTCTTTGTAACTGTAGTTCACCTTCCGTATGTCACATGCTGGCTCCTCTTCATTCTAAGGCTTCTCAAAGTTATCAGACTTCTTTCTCCTGAGCACTTAAGAGTTCAATGGAACAGAAAAGTCACATTCACTAAACAAAATGCTATTTGTTTCACAGGATAATCCTACAAAAACAGCTTCAACTCTCCGAGGCAACAACTACATCACTGGGGACAGAGGCTATATGGATGAAGATGGATATTTCTGGTTTGTTGGGAGATCGGATGATGTCATATTATCCTCCGGGTAATTTCTTCAGCTGTGCATTTGTCTACGTGAAATGGTCATCAGTGTTCCGGGGTGAACCTGCTGCTCACGTCATAAACGTCTGTTGTGTGTTTTACCTCCAGTTACCGAATTGGGCCGTTTGAGGTGGAGAGTGCCCTGGCGGAGCATCCTGCGGTGGCGGAGTCGGCTGCTGTCAGCAGCCCGGACCCCATCAGAGGAGAAGTAAAAGAACGATTCGTCTCCACTTTATAATGTGTTAGCAGCCCGACACATACCTTAAATCATAGTTCATTGGGACAGAATTACCCACATGATTCATTCACTTACTGTGCAAGTCAAATAGGAAGAATTGCTACAGAATAAAACTGCAAAACATACTCTAAGGAATTTTAACCCTCTCCATGGAGGGCCAGGGCAAAGACGGCATGAATGCCAACAGCCCGGCTTGCACCAGGCAGGGTGTTGGAGGTCAGCTGGACAGGAACACGCTGGTGCCCCGAGGTCTGGGAACTACACAGTCCCGGAGTGGCCGAGGAGAACAGGCTGGGTGGGAGCAAGGTCAGAGACAGGAGCCGAGGCAGCCAGAAGCAGGCCGTGGAGGTCAATAAGCAGAGGTTCAGGAAATAAGCTCTAAATAAGACAGGAGTCCTGACAGCTCACTCCTATGGGCTGACCACCTGGCTGTGTCGGTAAAGGTTCCATGCCACTCTTCAGGTGCCCTCTGCCAGGCAGACTCCCAATATTCCAGATGGATAAGAGCTGGGAACAGATTCAGCGATGGCGGAAGTTTGTCCCTTTGCACTGAATTCCACCAGAAGGGTTTTGTGAGTCTCGGCTCCTCCTGAACCGGCCCCCAGCCTCTGTCATCATTAATTGTGTCCACCCAGATGCTAACTTGAAAGCTGAGCCTTTAGGACTGGGTTGGCTTGGGAGTCAGCTCATATCCCAGAGTATAAGGCAACAAAGTGGGTGTTGGTCCCAACGCCTCCTGCGGGGGGCGTCCTGGGTTCCCCTTGAGGCAGGCCTGTCCTGGCTGTGCTCCTTGTCCTCCAGGCCTCACACTGAGTAGCACGTTCCAGAAGAATTTACCAAACAGATAAGATGAAGACTTTAGGACAATATCCAAAATATTGATCATTTTTATCTACCTACCACAGTCTTGCAACTTATGTGCATTTTCACACTATTGTCCATTTTGCAATATTTTAGCTTTAAAATTCCTAATGCTATTTGCTAATCATAAATACTTTGACAGTTTTATGATAACTTAATTTTTCTCGGGTAAAATGAGTACCCGGGTACATGCCCTTGATCGGGAATCAAACCCGCAACCCTTTGATGCACAGGCTGATGCTCTAACCACTTAACCACACCAGCCAGGCCTATTACTTTGCTTTTAAAATTTTATTTTCAGCCAATGACTTAATTTGCCTATTTAGCTACATTTTCACAATTTTCAAAAAAGTGTGTTTTCCACAAGGCTTCTTTAAAAGACACCGCTTCAAACAGGGACAAAGGAGTGGGTGACTTTGTTACCACTGTCACTTCTGAAGAGAACATCTAGGTGTGAAGTGCTGTTTAACGTTGGTTGGAACGTGAAATACAGAGCAGAGAAATGTTTATCCAGGTTGATGGGTTCCTAATTTTCTGGATCACACAGCTCTGTGGAATTTGAGGGCCACTGGACCAATGCAATGATGAAATTGTTCTGTATTTGCACCATCCAATACAGTAGCCACCCTTGTACGACTGAGGAAATTTTATTACCTTCCACTTTAATTTGAATGTAAATAGCTATATGTGACTAGTGGCTGCCATTTGGAATAGTACAACCATAGGCTTTTCCTATAAACATGCAACATTTTGCATAGTATTTCAGAAAAATTTGAAGCACACTTAGGGCTAAAAATATCTTGTGCTCCTACTATTACAACTAATACCACCTAATGTTTTTGAGGACTTAGCATGTTCCAGGTATTTCTGTAAGCCCTACATCCTGTTTTCCTAGAGAAGGGAACTGCGGCACAGAGCGGTGTCCGAACTTGGCCAGGATCATACAACAAAGTATGACGGGAACCCAGGTTGTCACATTTGGGTCCATGCTCTTCTCCAGGTCAGGTTGTTCCTTATTAATTTATCATTTTCTATAATGGTTTATAAAAGACTTTTAAAAAGATAGATTTTATCCAAGGTGTAGAAGTCACAATATGCAAATCAGTAATTACAAACATTAGTTCTAAATATAATTTGCCTCTCAGTGAACAATTCACTTATAACAAGGATAAATTTTTAAAAAAAATTTTTTAATTGATTTTAGAGAGAGAGGAAAGAGAGGGAAACATCAGTGTGAGAAACATACATCAACTGCCTTCACACCCCGTACTGGGGATCAAGCCACAACCCAGGCATGTGCCCTGACTGGGGACTGAACCAGCAACCTTTTGGTACATGGGATGACACCCAACCAACCGAGTCACACCGGCCAGGGCCAGTAAGGATACTTTTTTTATTTTTTATTAATATATTTTATTGATTTTTTACAGCGAGGAAGGGAGAGGGAGAGAGAGTTAGAAACACCCATGAGAGAGGAACATTGATCAGCTGCCTCTTGCACACCCCCCACTGGGAATATGCCCGCAACCAAGGTACATGCCCTTGACTGGAATCGAACCCGGGACCCTTCAGTCCGCAGGCCAATGCTCTATCCACTGAGCCAAACCGGTCAGGGCGGGGATACTTTTTTTAAAAAAAATTCATAAAAATGTTGATAAAAGTAGCAGAGCAGGCATAAATACAAATGATTTTAAGAAATGTCAAAATATAGATAGGATAAATTTGTATACATGCATATACATACACACAGTTGCACAACTGCCCCATTGCACATGTAAATTAGAAATGTTCAAGGGGTTTTGGTAAAGACAAAATTGAATAATTATTCATAAAATGTTATAAAATTGCTCATTGGTATACAATGATCATTTCTCCTAACTGGTTGCCCAGAGTGGCTTATTGTTTCAAACAGTTCATTTTCAATCGATATTTGCTCTCCGACTATGGTGGATGGTAACGCGGGCAGCTTACCTTCAAGCTGAACTTGTTCACGTCTCAAACTCTGCTTTCCTACCTGTGAGTAAGGTCTCAGCCTGTTCAGTGCAGGATATTTCCTCATAAAAGCTGCAGGCGCCGCCTGGGCCATGCCAAGGAAGCGCCCGCACAGAGTGCTGGCTGGGGGCTGGATTTGGTGGCGCACTGCTATTTGACTCACCGAGTTGCCTCTCGGGAAGGCAGTGCTGGGGTACCACTTAGAATCTCAGTACACTCTTCAAGTGGCTACACAGGAGGGTGGCCTTCTGCCTTCTCCATTAAAGGTCCAAACACTCTGGGCAGAGCTTTACAAGAACAGTTCAAGGAGGGGTGAACTTTGAACAAGATTTCTGAGCATAGAGTAATGAAAGCTTCCCTGTGTTCTGCCAATTAGAAAGCAAGGCCACCCCACATCTACTCTTGTTCCTCAGGGTCAGGCAAGTGGGCCAGAGAATAGCAAAGCGGCTGTGGGCATCTTCACAACCTTGTGCCAACAGAAGTGTCTGGAATAGAGTGCATGGCCTCAACGCAGTGTTCCTTCACCAAGCATAAGGCAGGCCCAGTGGGAACTGTCAAAGGTGGGGCTAGAACAGGGGTGGGCAAACTTTTTGACTCGAGGGCCACAATGGGTTCTTAAACTGGACCGGAGGGCCGGAACAAAAGCATGGATGGAGTGTTTGTGTGAACTAATATAAATTCAAAGTAAACATCATTACATAAAAGGGTACGGTCTTTTTTTTTTTTTAGTTTTATTCATTTCAAACCGGCCGGATCTGGCCCTCGGGCCGTAGTTTGCCCACGGCTGGGCTAGAAGCTAGGTTCCATCAGCCTGGAGACTGTGCTTCGTGTATTGCCGTTTCCAACAGGACACTTTTTTTTTTCTGGTTAATTCTCACCTGAGGATATTTTTCCATTGATTTTTAGAGGGAAAGACAAAAACATCGATGTGAGAGAAACACATCGATTGGTTGCTTCCTGCACGAGCCCCGACCAAGGCCTGGGCTGGGGAGAAGCCTGCAACCAAGGCACATGCCCTTGACAGGAATTGAACCCTGGACCCTTTGGTCCGCAGGCCGATGCTCTATCCATTGAGCCAAACCGGCCAAGGCAATAGGAAACTTTTCAACAAGGACAGAGACAGGTAAGAAAGTGGAGTTCAAAATGCAGTTAGATGAGAAGGTTCAAGGGTAGATCATAAACAAAGCAGGGGTCCCAGAACCTCTTGTATTAGATACAGAACAGAAGGTCTGAGAGCCACCTGGCTGAAGAGCCCAGAGCTAGGATCAAACCCTGTTAAACCTCCTTGCCTTCCACCAAGCACTTAGATTCCCAGTCAGAGAAAGTAAACAAGACACACTAAAGCATGAAAATACACAACTGATCTTACTGTGTTTCAAATATTTATTTTAGGTAGTAAAGGCTTTTATTGTTCTGAACCCCAATTACAAGTCACACGGCCAAGAACAACTGAAAAAAGAGATTCAGGAACATGTAAAAAAAACTACAGCACCTTACAAATACCCCAGAAAGGTAGGTATTCTAATTACGATATTTGCTTAGTGTTCTGGAAAACCTGTTATTTTATTTTAATGAACATTCTCCTCAAACATACTATAGCAAATGACATGGATAAGAATCAGAACCTTTGAGATTAAATGAAACTCTTAAATCGAATTTGTTGGGTCATCTGGCTCATCATCAGACTTATAGTAAAATATTAAATGTCAAGAAAAATCTCAACAGTATCTCTTTTTCTCCCTTTTTGGTGTTACCAAAATCTCATCCCAATGTGTGTCCTATTCTCCACCTAGAGTTCATATAATTTGACTTTGTCTAAAAATAAAAACTTCTGGGCTAATTTTCTTCTCTTGATTCCAACAGGTAGAATTTGTTCAAGAGCTGCCAAAGACTATCAGTGGGAAGATAAAAAGAGATGAACTGAGGAAGAAAGAATGGGAATCTATTTAAATCCATTCTATTAATTATCACAGCACCCATAAAACAAAGACTGTAAAAACCACCAGATTATGAAGAGGTGATAAAAATATGATGCTTATAAACTACTGATTTTAAATACCTTGTGGTTATAACATAAGAGGCTGAACTTTGAAATAAAAAAGTAAATTCCTGCCCTAGCCAGTTTGGCTAAGTGGACAGAGCGTCGGCCTGCGGACTGAAGGGTCCCAGGTTCGATTCCAGCCAAGGGCACATGCCTGGGTTGCGGGCTCGATCCCATCGGGGGCGTGCAGGAGGCAGTCAATGATTCTCTCTCATCATTGATGTTTCTATCTCTCTCTCTCCCTTCCTCTCTGAAATCAATAAATATATTAAAAAGAAAAAAGTAAATTCCTCCGCATTGGTGTCAGTGTTCTGATAACTTGATAATACAAAAAGAATACCATCAATTGATGAGAAATTTTAAAACGTATAATATAGAAGCAGTTTATGGACCAAATCTCTGACCTGTTGGTTTTCAAATCTTAGTTGAACAATTCTTCTAATATGCTAATAATATACAAATCAGAACCAATCTTCAAGCATTGAAACAAAACTGAATAACTTGTAAGTTTTTAGAAGCACAAAAAAGTCAAATTACCATAATTCTCAAAGAAGAAATACTGACCTGAAAAATAGGCTAGGGATTTTTATTAGTCATATTTTTATTCAAATAACTTAAAATAGTTTAAAATTAATTTTAAGGTTTAATTATAAAAGAAAGATATCATATACTATTATTGCTTATTATCCTATACTAGGGGCCCAGTGCATGAATTCCTGCACCTTGAAAGGAACTGTGGGCTGTGAGGCTGTGGTGGGCACAGGGGTGGGTCCCGGCCCATCCTCCACGCCCCCGCCTGGCCCCTCCCACCGCGGGCCCCCAATCCTGTCTGCCAGCAGCCCCACTCGCACCTGCTTATGGCGCAGAGCGATTGGGGCTAGTGCCAGCAGCAGGTGCGAGTGGGGCTGGTGCTGTTAGCGGGTGCAAATGGCGGCCAGCAGCTGCCGCTGGCACCCACTGTTGGTGCTGAGTGACTGGGACTGGCACCAGACACCAGCTGCGGGTGCGAGCGCAGCTCCGGCGCCAGCAGTGGGTATGAGCAGGACTGTCGCTGGCAGCGGGTGTGAGAG
>NW_005355502.1:1064283-1072946 GCF_000412655.1 Myotis brandtii
CAGGAGCAGGAGGGGGAGAAGGACTGAGAGGCGACCGGGGCTGGCAGCCGCCGCTTGCACCCACTGACGGCACTATCAGCAGGTGTGAGTGGTGGCTCCGATGCTGGCAGCAGTGCGAGGGGGGGGCTGGCGCCGGCAGCAGGTGCGAGCACCTGGTGGGACCACGGTGCGTTGGAGCCCAGAATTTTCAGTAACCACCAGAGGCTCTCCCCGATGACAGTGACCAGTGCCCCCGCTTTGGTCTGGCACCCCCACTCACCTGCTTCACCATCCCACCACAGCCAATGCCCGCACGTTCCGTGCTCTGCCGCCTTCTGCCTACAGCCACCTACAGCCACCATGTTCCACCATGACCCCCCTGGTGGTCAGCACATGTCATATCGACTGGTTGGTTGTTCCACTGTTTGGTCTATTTGCATATTAGGGTTTTATATATATCCTAATATATAAAAAGCCAGGGGCAGGGGCCGTAATGACCAAAACGACCGGATGGATGACCGAACAACAGGCTAGGGAGCTGAGGGAACGGGAAGAACGGTCACCATGAGGGGACCCCCACCATGATCATGGGGTGTGGCCGGCCTTCAAACTGCTGGCGGCCCCCCTCCTAGCCGAGGACGCCAGAGTCTGTTCTGGACCTAGGGCTGCACTCTCCCTGCAAGCGACTTGGAAGCTGCCAGTGTCTAACTGCCAGTCTCCGGGAGGTGAGAGTGAGTCCACCATCCACCGTCCACCAAAAAGTATGACCATTGAACCGTTCAGTCTCAGTGCAGGCACAGGCCTGTGGCTGATGGGTGGAGGCCAGACCAAAACAAAACAGCAGAAACACCCTGCCCACCTCGGCAGGTGCAGCTGCAGTCCACGCGGGCCTGGGCAGTGTAGAAAGCACTACCTTCTCCCGGGTCCTGTGCTGGCATCGCCGCCTCGCTCACCCTCCAGCCCCCGAGTCCTGACAGTGAAGTGTGTAGGGCATCCTGCAGGAGTTGTACCGTTCTGGGTGCTTTTGCCCAAAGACACCCTTTGTGATGAATTCAGAGCCACATCTCACTTCCCAGGAGACTGGAAGAACCATGTAAAAGGAATTCGACAAAAACTTTCCACATCTATTTATTCTTTTGAATCCATAAAACGACCTTTAAAAAAAAGCATTTGGGCCACCTAAGAGAGAATGCACTTTCTGGCCAGAGCATGCAGGATTCTTTTGCCCAACAGGTTAAAGAAAGCAGAGAGCTGGCACAGTGGAAATGGCCCTGGTGCCCTATGAGACCGCGGGAATGGGGTTGCAGAAATTCCACAAGCCTCTTGCCACCTTCTCCTTTGCAAACCACACCATCCAGATCCACCAGGACTGGAGGCAACTGGGAGTCGCAGCCGTGGTTTGGGACGCAGTAAGCAAATCGCGGGGGGCCTCTGAAAACATCTGCAATTGATTATAAGACTGGTCTTTATTTAAAAAGAAATAAAAGAACAGCTTTGTTGAGATATAACTCATATACTGAGTCGTTTTTTTAAAGTAAATTCAGAGTGGTACAACCATCACCATGCTCAATTTTTAAATATTTTCATGACCCTATCCCCTCCAAAAAAACCTTACACCCACTAGAATCACTTTCCTGATCGTCTTCCCCAAAATAGACTGCATTTTAAGGGTGGGTAAAGGAAAGTTGAGGGAAGTTAAAATACTGCACAAAGGATCTGTAAAATGAAAAGCCCAAAGTGAAGATCATGTGTTTTTTTAAAAAAAATTTTTTTTTTATTTCAGAGAGAAAGGGAGAGGGAGAGATAGAAACATCAATGATAGGAATAACTGATCAGCTGCCTCCTGCAGGCCCCCTACTGGGGATCGAGCCTGCAACCCAGGCATGTGCCCCTGACCAGAATCAAACATAGGACCCTTCTGTCCACAGGCCAATGCTCTCTCCATTAAGCCAAACCAGCCAGGGCCCATGTGTTTTCTTTAAGTTCTGCATGTTTGTAATGGTCCTCAAATCTATACTAATAAAAGGGTAATATGCTAATTAGAGTGGACATCTTCCGGACGTCCTTCCAGACAAAGCCATGGCAGCTGCAAGGGCCGAGGCTCAGGCCAGCAGTGGCAGCAGCAGTGGGGTGATGGGGGTGACTTCCCCTGATCCGCCAGGTCACCTCCCGAAGAGTGAGGCCAGACTGGGAGCCGAGGCAGAGGCAGTTAGGGGCAATCAGGCCAGCAGGGGGGCAAGGTAGGGGCAATCAGGCTGGCAGGGGCAACCAGGCCGGCAGGCAGAGGGTTTAGGGGTGATCAGGCAGGCAGGCGTGTTAAGGGCAATCAGGCAGGCGAGCGGTTAGGAGCCAGCAGTTCCAGATTGCGAGAGGGATCGGGCCTAAACTGGCAGTCAGACATCCCCCGAGGGGGTCCCAGATTGGAGAGGGTGCAGGCCAGGCTAAGAGACACCCCACCACACACACATGCACGGATTTCATTCACCGGGCCTCTAGTAGATAATAAAAGGCTAATAAGCAAATTGTCCCCTCGAGAGTTCGACCAGGAGTTTGATCACTCACTATGACGTGCACTGACCAGCAGGGGGTGGCGCAGAACATGGCAGGTGATCAGTGTCAGCGGAGGGGCACTGAGGGAGCGAGGGAAGGAGGAGGCAGGGAGGCTGGGAACCTGATGGGCCCTGACCACCGGCCAGGTCTAGGGACCCTACCTGTGCACAAATTTCATGCACCGGGCCTCTAGTATTTAATAAATGCAGTTTATAAAATATTTCACTTGTGGTTCTTCAAAGTATGATAAATTTGGCAAATGCCAATATATGAAATATAAATAAAATAGTGTTAGGCATTTTAAGATTACTCATGTTTGGGAATTCAAGGAACAATCAGGATTCATACATGAACAAAAGACAAAAGTTAGATGGCTGGTGACTGAAATTAGAAACCTGTGAAATTTGTTTCTCTATTTTCAGTGTGTGTGTGTGTAATAGTCCAAGTGCAGTGGACAGAGCTCAGATAATGCTGTTCTCCTAACTTGCAGCCCTATATGCTTTTCTCTTTACATCAAACGTCATACTAAAGTAAAAACATAGTTTAGATATAAAGTTCATCAATTCCTCATTGAAGGTCTGAGTCTCAAAGCATTTTTAGTAGAAACATTTACCTTTTGGTCACAAACATGGCTTATTTCTGGAGAACTAGAGGTGAGTGCCCCTGAGGAATGAGACCAAATTGTGCTGTTGGCCCTCTCCTTTTGAAGTGTTTGTTCCCATTTGAAATAACCACAACATTTTCTGTTTTCTTGGTATTTCCCAATAGGGCAACAGTAGAAGACTTTCCCATGGTTTGGTCCATTATTAGAAACAACAAGTCTCTTAGACCTCCGGCCACACCTGCATAATGGAGGTGTCACCTTCCCACTCTTCCAAGGCTCTCGTAGGTTAACTGTAGGAGTGAAGACAGAGGAGAGGAGCTTCCGAGACCTCACTGGGGAGCCATCACATGATGTCGGCTTTTCTTCATGAATAGTGAAGGGCTGCTTTTTTGCTAGGGGGACAGCTGGGGGACTGGGTGGGTTCCTTTTAGTACCACCTAAAAGAAGACATTTCCCCAGAACTGAAGGATAAGACACACTGGCCTTAACACTGTTCAAACTGCTTGATTTGCACTCAGGTAATTTAAAGTTAGAAACATCTGACCTTGGATCTTTGGCTTCTTTTACATTATAAATAGTAGTATGTGGACTCTTATACACAACCAACTTAGAGGTCTCAGATTGTTGAGGAGTTTCTTCTGTGCTTTCAAAGTTCTCATAACTTAACAATTCAGATTCTTTTAGAACCATTAACCTTTCTCCAGACTTCAATGAAGTAGCTAAGTCTGAGTCACTAATGAGCGGCATATCATCTATATTTTGCTCAGGCTGAGATGCTGGCAGTAAAGCTACATCCTCCCAATCAGTCAACATAGGCAAACAGTCGAGAGCAGAACTCATCTCCACATCAGAAACATGATTAACAGATGAAATGGTAGTTGAAACAAGCACCAAATCAGAATCCGCTGTGGAAGCCTTAGATTTGGCACGAAATGCTTGATGTTCGTCTTTGATTTGCTTCTGCATAGGTGCACAGACGCCGGGGCACTGCAGCTGCCCCAGAGAAGTAGAAGACTGAGTAGTCAAGAGAGAGAAACAGTTTTTGACATTGCGAAGACCTACTTTTAAATTGCTCTTTGGTTGTAACTCATCTTGGTTTACTTTTATAGAATTCATACCATCAGACCTCATTTGCACTTTTTCATGATAATGTATTGTATTTTTAGGCTCCCTATCACATATGCTGGGACCCCGACTGCTTCTGTTGCAGACTGATGTTTCTTCAACTTGATTGGTATTCAAATTTCTGCCCAAAATGTTGGGATTCTTCTTAGTGGGAACCTATAATTCCACAAGCAAATCCAATAGCTTCAGCAACTGTGCATTCAGAATTTCTTTAGTACACATTATATGATATGACAAAAAGAGAAAAACACCATCGATTGACATAAATGATTACACTCATGACATCTACATTTCAATGAACCTACAATTACTTCTGAAATTTGAGATGACAGAATAAAGGAGTAAGACGCCACTGACCTTGTTCCAGGACCTTGTAACTTTCATTAAGCAACCATCCCTGATCATTTTCCAAGCAAGAAGTGCAGTATTCCGAGAATCATCCAATCCTGAGGAAATAAATATCAAGCACTATCTTTAGTAGTACCACAAAAAGAAATACAGCAACAACAAAAAACCCACCACTGAAATGGAAATTGGAACTGTTAGTTTTATGACCACTTACTAGTTTTAACCATGATAAGTTGGTCTGTGGATAGCTGCGGCAGCCTTACCAATGAAGGACAAAGTCTCCCACATTTACAGAGGAAGAGGTGAAAATCTGTTAGGTCACAAAAATGTGACCAAGATTCTGAGGCGCCATGTTTTGTGAGTTTCGCTTAGTTTTTCACTAGTCCACTGTATTATTTGGGCATTTGTTTAATTCCATTTGATTGGCTAATTTTTTTCATTCTTTTTTAGCAACTGGACAGCCATTAGATGGCAATCTTTATCTTACACACAAATGTCATTTGAGTCTTAGAAATAATTTAAATTGTATAGATTAGAAGGAGCTTTTTCTAGGCTGAAGTATATTCCTTATTAATGACATCACAAAAAATGAGATTCACATAAAACACTTTATAAAAAATAAAATTACTTACATAATAAATTATACTAACCAGAATGTTCCCGTCCCAAGAATTCGATTCCCACCTCCTGCAGGGCGCCACTCAGTCCTTTTGGTTTTCTCCTATAGAAAATCTAATAAATAAATGAAGACATGTTTAAGAAAATGATTACTATTTGGAAGACTATGTATGAACAATTCTTCATAATTTTTAGTTCTAGATTTGAATTGCTTATTTTTGTTACGTTGTCTTTTTTTTTTTTTAATATATTTTTATTGATTTTTTATAGAGAGGAAGGGAGAGAGATAGAGAGTCAGAAACATCGATGAGAGAGAAACATCGATCAGCTGCCTCCTGCACACCTCCCACTGGGGATGTGCCCGCAACCAAGGTACATGCCCTTGACCGGAATCGAACCTGGGACCTTTCAGTCCGCAGGCCGACGCTCTATCCACTGAGCCAAACCGGTCTTGGCTGTTACGTTGTCTTTACATGCTATAAGGATTGTATTTATGTGAATGTTTCAAAAGAAAATATTTTATTTGTAGAAATCCATACCTATGTGTGGAATAAAGTTTAATCATTTTTCAATAAAAGGAAAGTGAACATGCCCCCACCTTTGACCCTTACCTTGTAAGTTACTCTGAGATCAATCCAAGCATTTAAGAACACAGGTTTAAACAGCTGCTTTCTTTTACACTCATACTCCAGGCAAACACCCAAGTCCCAGTCTGCATTAAGTATATTAAAATAGAACAAAGCAATGATGCCAGACGTTTTTATGCTATCATCATTTATAAATAAAGTGCTGAAAAATGATATAAAATAGTAAGATTTAGAATCATACAATATGTAATACTATATATATATATATATATATATACATATACTATAATACATACATATACATACATACATATACATATATACATATACATATACATATACATATACATATACATATACATAGTTAATATCTAACAATTATTCACTTTACATAACTTATTGTTAAGAAATTAGATTGGTAACTAAGCTTCAAAATGATTTATTAAAGATCCAATAAGACATACTGAATATTTCAGAAAGAATAAGATGTGAAGTAATAAGGCCTATATGGAGAAGGTTATCTGCTTTTAACATTCTAAGAGAATATTCATGTAATTGAGAAATTAAACATAGCAACAGAAACCAAGTATACTTACTAATAATGCTAAGCAGCAATGACACAGCGTTGCTATCATTACTATTAATGGCAATGCTGTATCACAGGCATACAAAAGATCTACTTTAAATGGCCTGTTTCTTCCTTGATGGCTGCATTAGTAAGTGTGAAATAAAAGCAAAGGGTATGAGTTGAACATGGACTCTTTTTATTCAAGATTGTATAAAATAGCATGATAAGAGTTTTCACTAATCTTTACCTGGATTCAGAAGAACAAAGCGAACAATCAAGAAAGATTCTTAAAGTTAAGGCTTAAAGTTTGCAGGCATCCCAGAATGGTAATTTAAAAATATGAATAAATTTACTTTTCTGTTGGGCACTTGGATTTCTTTTCCTAGTCCAGAAGGTTAACAAGTATAATTCTTACTAGAGATAATTACATATTACATAAGAGTGATGCTACAAACTTCTTTACCTGACCAAGTAACAAATGCACACAACTTGACTTCTGAAGTAGGTAGATCTGAAACCCCAGTAGCAAAGATAATTTTCTTCTGTTGTTGAATCTTCTGAATCCATTTACAGAACTGAGATAAGCAAATCTTCAGAGGGACCCCTTCGTCAACTTGGGCCTGAACAGAGTCACAAAGTCTGAATTCAACAATCAAATTTCATAATTATTGGCCACACAGCTGGTAATTAGGCCCCGTAGGTACCTAACAAAGAAGAGGTTCGACAGCCAGTCGGCCTGGTGGTCAAATCCCGCTAGTATTAACTACAACAATCAAGGCTCAACTAGAACAAGACTGCGCACAAAGACCACTAGGGGGTGCACCAAGAAAGCATAAAATACTGACAAAGAATTTACCTGGTGAAAAGATGTTGTAACACATGAGAAAGAGATAATTCAATGATTAGAACTCTATAAAGTAAGAAAAATTAGGTTACCAATCTAAAATCACACAGAAAAATAATCCAGACCACCAGAAATTTGATGTATTTAATTTCCATAAAATAGATTTGATATTCATTTTTACCACACTATTCTTTCTAATTTTTAAAGATTCTAATGGACTTCTGGAGGGGACATTATTTCTTCTAACACTGAATAAACCTAGCTCCAAATGGTATATAGCTTTTATTTTTTGAAATTGACTTCTGAATTTTAGTATTTGCATCATACCTGCTTGTTTATTGTTTGGGGGCTGGGGCAGTGAGAAGAGAAGGAAGGAAGGGCATACCTGCTTTATGCCTGTCAATTCCATGCAAAATTCAGAAAGAATTGGATGTTCCTGAGGCTGAACATAAGCATGGAACTCAGATTCAATCTCTCCAGTTGATGTGTTCAGCAATACCGCTGGAAATTCAACTACGTGAAAGAATCATCAATTGACACTTAATCAGTGTTTCAGTAAAAACATATTAAAATGACCAAAGCAGTGTGATGTAATGGTTATAATTAAAGTTATGCCAAAGAATGTCAAAATATTAAAGTTGAATATATCTACTTAAAATTCAAATATAGCCCTGACCGGTTTGGCTCAGTGGATAGAGCATCGGCCTGCGGACTGAAAGGTCCCAGGTTCGATTCCAGTCGAGGGCATGTACCTTGGTTGCAGGCACATCCCCAGTAGGAGGTGTGCAGGAGGCAGCTGATCGATGTTTCTCTCTCATCGATGTTTCTAACTCTCTATCCCTCTTCTTTCCTCTCTGTAAAAAAATCAATAAAATATATTAAAAAAATAATAATAATAAAATAAAATTCAAATATATTTTCACCATTAAAATCCATATGGAAGCAAAAATGGATTTACTCTTTTTTGCAAAGGTATTTTTCAGTTTCTATGCAATTTAGATTTTGAATGCAATCCTAAAACACTTATTTAATTTTTAAAAATGTATTGGTTAATAGAAGTATACAGGTTCAGATATACAATCCTATCGGACACTGTCTGTGTGGCATGTTCACCACCCAACCCCGGCCTGTCCTTCGCCCTCGGTACCCTCCCCCACTAAACACGCGTTTCCTGTGCGGTCACGGTCAGGCACTCGGGTTTGCTCCCTCTCTTTGGTGAGTCGGGTTTTACAGTAAACGACTAATTCCCGGGCCATCTTGTTTTCTATCTGCTGACATCTGTGCGCTGCACAGTGACACTGAAGGCCGGCTGGGCCGGCGGCACGTCACTCACTGATTTCCTGGGTCCGGTGGCGTTTCCCGTCTTCCCAACACGTCGACTCAAAGTCAATAACAACCAGGTAGTCGAACAACTGCTCTGCAAGAGACGAGGGCGTCCCG
>NW_005355502.1:1073635-1076571 GCF_000412655.1 Myotis brandtii
CCCAGGTGCAGCCGCAGGCTGACGGAAAACAGCACGGGAGCCATGCTCGGCTCTCGTGTTTTATCAGCTTATACACGGCTTTGATTGTCCCACTGGGTCATGTTAATCTTCGTTAGCTGATTAAGGTAGTGAGTACTAAACTACTCTTTTTCTCTAATTTGTGGGGAAATGCTTTCTCACTAAACTTGCGATTTTCTCCTTTTTTCTCAGTATGAACTCATGGTTACCTATTGTGTTTGGGTTATAATCCATCCTCATATTTGGATGCTGAAAACATCCCAGACTTGGCTGTTGAGCTGGCTCTTTGTCCCTTTGACATGACCCCATCATTTGAGCATGTCTTCATTCCTCTGGTACAGATGTTCCCGGCTCTTCTGTGCTTTCCCTGCCCCAGCCCTGGAATCAGCCATTTCTTTAAAGACTTGGTTCTTTTTAGTAGCGAATGGCATTTAGAAACTCAAGATTTGGGTGATAGATGTGCTCATTGCAATTAGGATGTTAATACTCCCAAAAGAGAGCTAGGAAGTATACACACACACACACACACACACACACACACACGGACACATGTTGACAGCTAAAGTCTTACAAGATTAAATATTTGTATGTAAATACGTAATTCCTATTACCAAATTAATCTTATTTATAAAAGTTGTTTATAATTTAGACATTAAAACATTTAAATTGATATTTAAATATATAATTTCTATTACATTAAATATGTATCCATATGTAATGGAAAACCATGAATTCGTATCAATTAGATTCCACAGGGTTCATTCTGACTTTCTCCCTTTTCATGTTTATCATTTCCTTCTCTGAGAAACCTAACTCCCATTATCTTCAACGTGTTTGATTTGTCCCCCAATGCTGCAACTGCCCCACACCCCACACCCTCTGCACCTGGCTTGGGCTCGGTCATTTTGCACCTTATACCAGGCTACCCTGCTGTGTGAATGCCTTCGTCACTACTGTGACAGGCTGCTACCCTCATCCTTCTCACATGGGCTCCCTCACCCTGCTCAGGCTCTGAGTCCTGTGATACCACCGTGGTCCCTCAGCATTGATGTCTTCCTTTACCCTAAACAGGTTCTGACTTGATGCCAGGCCCCTGCTCTTCCCTTCCCACTGCACGGATGCCCTCCTCATACTGCTCAGGCTTTGACACCCCACATGGACTTCCTGTGTGTGTATTGCATGCCTACCCCAACCTGGGCCATCTGCCCTATAGGATGTCCTCTTCACCCTTCTCAGGTTCTGACAGCCTATGCTTGGCAACCATATAAACCCTACCTCACTCAGATCCACCTTATCAAACTCACACATTTTTGGTTGATATATATAAACTAAGGGCCCAGTACACAAATTATGCACTTTGAAAGGAACTGTGGGCTGCGAGGCTGCAGTGGACACAGGGGCGGGTCTCGGCCCCCCCTCCGCGCCCCACCTGGTCCCTCTCGCCATGGCGTGGAGCAATTGGGGCTGGCGCCAGCAGTGGGTACGAACGGCAGCTGCTGCCCCGATCACTCCTCAGGAGCAGGGGGAGGTGTAGAAGCCTTCAGGGGCAATAGGGGCTGGCAACTGCCACTTGCACCTGCTAATGGCGCTGAGTGATCAGGACCAGTGCTGGGCACCGGCAGCAGGTGTGAGCAGGACAAGCGCTGGCAGAGGGTGCGAATGGCGGCTCCGGTGCTGGCAGCAGGTGTGAGCGGGGCCAATGCCGGCAGCAGGTGCAAGCGCCGGGTGGGACCACGGCACGCGGGAGCAAAGAATTTTCAGTAACCACCAGAGGCTCGTCCCGATGACAGCAACTAGCATCCCGCCTTGGTCTGGCACCCCCCACTCACCTGCTCCACCATCCCGCCACAGCCGACGCCCACCATGTTCCATATGCGCCCCCGGTAGTCAGCGCACGTCATAGTGACCGGTTGTTAGGTCATTCCGCCGTTCAGTCTATTTGCATATTATCCTTTTATTATATAGGCTTGGTACATTCCTTTAGGAGTTAGTAATATTTATCAGAATGTCATATATATATATATATATATATCTTGACCAGGAATTTATCATAAGAAAATAGATGTGCAAGGATATCTATGCAAGGATACTGATAATACTGTTTATAATTATTAAAAAAAACACCAGTGTCATCAATAGGGATTTTTTTTCAGATAAATTACAAGTTTTTAGGTAAATTTAGGGAATGGACTGTTAAAATTAAAAAGTCACAGGGGAAAAATAGCAATAATAATATCTGATGTTTATTAGGTACTAAGATATGTCAGGCACTAGCTTCAGTCTATTGTACTTGCACTACCTCATTGGTTTTTCCAATCTCATGAGGTAGAATTACAATAACTCTATATAATTGAATAAACTGCATCTTAGGGAGGTTAAGGCACTTGTCCAGATTGTAAAAGTGGTATTTGAACTCCAGTTGTGTGTGTCCAGGGTATGAGCTCCTCACCACTATACTCCGCTGCCTCCCTCATTATAATGAAAGTAGAAATTATCTCTTGAGTTGTACAAGTACAGGACAGGTGACTTTTGTTTTCATTGATTGTCTTTCATCTATTTTACCTTTCTCTATTATCTGACTCTTTAATAAGCACAATATCCTATCTAATAAAAGACAAAAAGGGTAATTGTTATAATGAAAGAAATTATCTCTTGAGTTGTACAAGTACAGGACAGGTGACTTTTGTTTTCATTGATTGTCTTTCATCTATTTTACCTTTCTCTATTATCTGACTCTTTAATAAGCACAATATCCTATCTAATAAAAGACAAAAAGGGTAATTGACTGTACCTTCACTATGCTTCCCATTGGCTAATCAGCGAGATATGCAAATTAGCCGCCAACAAAGATGGCGGCCGGCAGCCACGCAGCTGAAGGGAGCAGGAGGCTTGCTTGCTCCAGTGATGGAGGAAGCCAA
>NW_005355502.1:1077283-1078226 GCF_000412655.1 Myotis brandtii
GAGTGGTCCCAGACTGCAAGAGGGCACAGGCCGGGCTGAGGGACCCTCCCGAGTGCACAAATTTTTGTGCACCGGGCCTCTAGTATATACATAAAAGGCTAATAATGCAGTGTCTCCTCGGAGTTCAACCGGGAGACCTGAAGTTCGATCGCTTGTTATGACATGTGCTGACCCCCAGGGGGCAACGTGGAACATGGTGGGTGACTGGTGGCATCGGTGGGTTGCTGAGGGAGCGAGGGAAGGTGGAGGCAGGGAGACAGGGGACCTAATGGTCCCTGATTGCCAGCTAGGCCTAGGGACCCTACCCAGTGCACAAGTGGACATCCCCCGAGGGCTGCCGGGCTGCCAGAGGGATGTCTGATTGCCAGCTTAGGCCCAATCCCCCAGGGAGCAGGCCTAAGCTAGCAGGTGGTCATCCCCCGAGGGGTCCCAGACTGCGAGAGGGCACAGGCCAGGCTGAGGGACACCCCACCGCGAGTGCACAAATTTTTGTGCACCGGGCCTCTAGTCTATATATATAAAAGGCTAATATGTAAAGTGTCCCCTTGGGAGTTCAACTGGGAGTCCAGGAGTTCGATCGCTCACTATGATGTGCGCTGACCACCAGGGGGAAGCACGAAACGAAGGAAGGCCCCAGCCGGCAGCTGGGGAAGGAAGGTCCCAGCTGGCAGCCGGAAGGCCCCGCTTAGCCCTGATCGCCGGCCAGGCCTAGGGACTCTACCCATGCACCAATTTCGTGCACCGGGCCACTAGTACTTTAATAACCAGATGTAATAAGGAAGGGTGGAGCTTCAGTGAACTCCCTGTTGCCCCAGGATAAAGTCTAACTCAGTGGTTCTCAACCTTCTGGCCCTTTAAATACAGCTCCTCATGTTGTGACCCAACCATAAAATTATTTTCATTGCTACTTCATAACTGTAATGTTGCTACTATTATGAATCGT
>NW_005355502.1:1079335-1081852 GCF_000412655.1 Myotis brandtii
AAAGCCGTGGTCGGCAAACTGTGGCTCGTGAGCCACATGCGGGTCTTTGGCCCCTTGAGTGTGGCTCTTCCTAAGCCTTAGGAGTACCCTAATTAAGTTAATAACAATGTACCTACCTATATAGTTTAAGTTTAAAAAATTTGGCTCTCAAAAGAAATTTCAATCGTTGTACTGTTGATATTTGGCTCTGTTGACTAATGAGTTTGCTGACCACTGGCTTAGACCATGTGGTTTTCTGTGGTCTGACTCCTGCTTTTCTCCTCTCATATCTCTACTGCTCTGCAGGGTGCAATCTTGGCTCTGGCCAAACCAAACTATATGTTTAGACACAATGTTTCCTCCTACTTGGCTGACTTAATTTTCAAGGCTCAACCCCATTATTCTTATCTCAGTGAAGCTGTCCCCCAAACACTCTTAACCCTCAAGGTATAAACCCATATTCGCCTCTTGGCTCCTAAACCTTTACTAGTGGCCCAGTGCATGGATTCGTGCACATTGAAAGGAAATTAATTAGAAGAAATATTTTAATATTGCTATTCGCCCTTTTTCTATAATAGAAGTGTCAACCAAATTCATGATCGGCAATGAGAGATCGAAACACACGTGTGCGATTGGTGCCAGCGAGAGCTTTATATGTATCACGCATGCGAGAGTCAACTTAGCCTTTTATAGATATAGAATAAACTTGCTTAATTAGGCCTGCTTTCTGATGTAGCTAAACTTTTTCCAGCCCAGTTAAGTACCCCAACTTCTCTTTTAGGTAATTGTCAGCAGCACAGCAGTAAATATCAACATGAAGCATATTATTATTGTAGATCATGCAGGAGAACAAAGGGTAAAATATTTAACTGCAGCAGTGTTTGACTATATTCTGCGCAGTGAGAAAACCTGAAGTCATTTTCAAGGTCCACCATTTCTTCTTTTCAGTCTGCTAATGAGAAGAAAATAGGATTCTACTGAGTCTCCTATCTACCTACTCCAGGACTTCTGTGAGGATCATATGAGATGAGGCATGGCGAAAAAACACACAGACATTTGGTTAAAGTGTGAAATGTTTGCACCTGGCTATAAAGCAAGTCATGTTCCTAGGCTAAAAAAACTGCAAGAAGAATAGTCATCGCTAGGGAGAGGAAGCCAGGCATTGCTATGTGACGTCATTAGCTGGTGCCCACAGCAACCGTTTCTGGGCTGGGCTGGGCTGTGGGCCACATTTTGCACCATGGGGTCCTCATCATTTCTCTCTGTGTGTCACGGCAGCTCCTGCATTGAGCGCCTGCCCTCTGGTGGTCAGTGCATGTCATAGCGACTGGTTGGATGGTCGGACACTTAGCATATTAGCCTCTTATAGCCTATACTAGGGGCCCGGTGCACGAAGATTCGTGCAGGGGGGGGGGGGGAGGGGGGGGCCCCCCACCCCACCGGTTCTCAACCTTCCTAATGCCGCGACCCTTTAATACAGTTCCTCATGTTGTGGTGATCCCCAATTTCATTGTTACAAATTGAACATAATTAAAGCATAATGATTAATCACAAAAACAATATGTAATGATATATGTGTTTTCCGATGATCTTAGGCGACCCCTGTGAAAGGGTCATTCGACCCCCAAAGGGGTCGCGACCCACAGGTTGAGAACCACTGCTCTAGTGTCTAGGAGATCCATCTGCCACCAGACTATGATTCCCATGCTCTGGGCTTCTGCTTCCAGTCCTGGGGCTGCCATCAGAACTACTATTCCCACCATTCCTGGTGCTCCCTGTGCTGGGAGCAACTGAGGGAGCCACGGTCCCCCAAGCTGCTGGCTCTCCCGCTTCTGCTCTCTGCCTGGCGCCTTTGTATGCAAATTAACCCACCATCTTTGTTGGGTTAATTTGCATATTTACCCTGATTGGCTGGTGAGTGTAGCGAAGGGATGGTCAATTTACATGTCCCTCTTTTATTATATAGGATAACAAAAGCCTAATATGCAAATTGTCCCCTCGACTGGGAGTTCGACCAGGAGTTCGACTGGTAGTTTGACCAGGGGGTGGGGCCTGCCGGCCAAATGCTCTTGTCCCCTCCCCCTGACTGGCCCTGCCCCAGCCTGCGGCAGCAGCGGGCATCCAGGGAAAGGGAGGCCCCAGCCAGCAGCCACTTAGGGACCCTACCCATGCATGAATTTCCTGCACTGGGCCTCTAGTATATAGATAATAGCATTTACCCACATTGTATTGGAATGAACATATTTCTGCATTTTCCCTAGTAGAATGGACTCCTTGAGAACATGAATCATGTTTTATTCATTCTACTACCTCCTAGCATGTAACCAAATATTGGTAATTAAGGCCCTATATCAGTGTTTATTAAATATCTACATTAATAAAAGACAAACATGCAAATTGACCATACCTTCGCTAAACCTTAAGCCATGCCCACCAGCCAATCAGAGCAATGATATGCAAATTAACCCAACAAAGATGGCGGCCGGCAGCCACGGAGCTGGAGCAAGCAGGAGGCTTGGTTGCCCCAATGATGGAGGA
>NW_005355502.1:1082273-1084816 GCF_000412655.1 Myotis brandtii
TCTATCCTATATAATAAAAGGGTAATATGCAAACTGACCCTAACAGCAGAACGACTGGGAATGACTGGTCACTATGACACACACTGACCACCAGGGGGCAGACGCTCAATGGAGGAGCTGCCCCCTGGTGGTCAGTGCGCTCCCACAGGGGGAGCTCTGCTCAGCCACAAGCCAGGCTGATGGCTGCCAGCACATTGGTGGTGGCGGGAGCCTCTCCCGCCTCCTCAGCAGCACTAAGGATGTCCGACTGCAGTTTAGGTCTGCTCCCGGCTGGTAAGTGGACATCCCCCGAGGGCTGCCAGGCTGCCAGAGGGATGTCTGACTGCCAGCTTAGGCCCGATCCCCCAGGGAGTGGGCCTAAGCCAGCAAGTGGACATCCTCCAAGGGGTCCCAGACTGCGAGAGGGCACAGACCGGGCTGAGGAACCCCCTCCGAGTGCACAAATTTTTGTGCACCGGGCCTCTAGTTCCATTAATAATGTCATATCACAGCTTGTGGTTTTAGACTTTCCTTTCCAATTAATTATAACCCTCATGTTTGGATATATGTTAAAATCACCAGAATCTATAATATTTTAATAATTTGCCTTTGCTGCTGTTCTCGATAATAATAACTTGATATGTCCTGATTTAATCTTTACAGAAAGCACGCTTATCTACCAAGTAACCCATGACCAGCTCTGTGAATTGCTGACGTACGCAGTCCGGGGCAGGTCCAGTGTTCCCACACCTAGATCTGAGGTGAACTTAAATAGTGGGGATAGAATGGAGGTTTCAAACCAGTGTCCAGTGGTCATATCTGCCTTGACTGACATTGTTTGCCATACAGAATTTCCTTAAAATATTTATGATAGCTGTCTACAGTTTTATTTAGGAATCTATATATAGAAAAGCCAAGTGACCAGAACAACGGAATGACCGGTCACTATGACATGCACTGCGGCGGCCAACTGGCCCAATCAGGGTCCCCCCAACCTCTTGCGTCCCCTCCCCCCACTGGCCCGGCTCCGATGGCCACCATCAGAGTGGGCCAGCCGGACCCCACCCGTGCACGAATTGTGCACCAGGCCTCTAGTTCCTTTATTAAAATTCAGAATTTTGACTTCATCAAAAACTCAGAGATCTGCAACTGTCCCTGTATTTCCACACGGCAACGGTTTGTCACAGCTGAACAGCGGCCTCCTCCTTTGGATGGGGCATGTGCAAACTTCAGTGTCCCACCTGGCCAGCTTCCTGGTTGACAGTATCTGTCTGGCGGCGATAGGTATTTTGGCTTGTAACCCCCAGTGGAGACCCAGTTGAAATAACATGATCATAAACAAGTGTTGGCCAGAATGTGGAGAAAAGGGAACCCTCTTCTTGCACTGTTGATGGGATTACAAATCGGTGCAGCCTCTGTGGAAAAGACTATGGAGGTTCCTCAAAAAACAGTTAAAAATGAACTATCATATAATCGCAGCCGACACCGCAGAGACCCTATGGTGCAAATTGTGGCCCACAGCCCAGCCCAGCCAGGCCACTTCTGGGTATTTATCTGAAAAAAGTTAAACAATAATTTGAAAAGATATTTGTACCTCAGTATTATTTACAAGAACCAAGATAGGGAAGCAGCCCAGGTGTCCATCAGTGGATCAATGATTTAAAAACATATGATGCATATGTATACAATAGAACATTATGCTGCCAAAAAAGGGAAGGATATCTTGCCATTTCCAAGATGGATGGACCTAGAAGGCATTATGCTAAGTGAAATAAGTCAGAACGACAAATACTGTATGATCTCATTTATCTGTGGAATCTAAAGAACAAAATAAATGAACAAACAAAACAGACTTACAGATACAGAGAACAAACTGATAGTTGCCAGAGGGGAGGGGGCTTGGGGATGGGTGAAAAATGTGAAGGATTAAGAGCTACAAATTGGTAGTTACAAAATAGTCACGGGGATGTAAAGTACAGCCTACAGAATGTAATTAATAATACTGTAGTCCTAGCTGGCTTGGCTCAGTGGATAGAGCATCAGCCTGCAGACTGAAGGGTCCCAGGTTCAATCCCAGTCAAGGGCACATGCCCAGGTTGTGGGCTTAATCCCCAGTTGGGGGCATGCAGGAGGCAGCCAATCAGTGATTCTCTCTCATTATTAATGTTTCTATCTCTTTCTCCCTTCCTCTCTGAAATCAATAAAAAAATATATTAAAATCAATAAAAAATAACTATTAAAAAATAATATTGTAATAACTATGTGTAGTGCCAGGTGGGTACTAGAATTATTGGGGGGATCACTCCATAAATTATATAAATATCTAACCACTATGTTTATACCTACAACTAATATAAAATAATATTGAATGTCAACTGTAATTGAAAATTTAAAAATTAAATTAAAAAAGAAAAAAAGTGAAATATCATTATCATATGTTAAGAATCCCAATTTTTTTAAAATATATTTTATTGATTTTTTACAGAGAGGAAGGGAGAGAGATAGAGAGTTAGAAACATCGATGAGAGAGAAACATCTATCAGCTGCCTCCTGCACATCTCCTA
>NW_005355502.1:1085682-1091018 GCF_000412655.1 Myotis brandtii
TATATCCTTTCTGATTGGTGTTTCTGGTTTCTTGGGATATATTCCTAGAAGTGGGATCACTGGGTCAAATGGGATTTCCATTTTTAACTTTTTGAGGAAACTCCATACTGTCTTCCATAGTGGCTGCACCAGTCTGCATTCCCACCAGCAGTGCACGAGTGTTCCCTTTTCTCCGAATCCTCTCCAGCACTTATCATTTGTTGATTTGTTGATGATAGCCATTCTGACAGGTGTGAGATGGTACCTCATTGTTATTTTGAAGGGTTACTTTTTTATATGTACCAATCAATAGATTTTTCAAATGCACACCTGTCCGGGGGAGGTTGGCTAGATACCCCCAAAGCCATCTTATGCATGAACAACTATTGTCATTGGTCTGTCCATTTGTCCAAAACCAACTTTCTTTCAGCCCAGGAAGAACCGCTGAGCCAGGTTGGGATCTTGAGATTGGCTCCTATTTAAAACAAATTGGATTTTAAGATTTGAAACACATTTTAACAGAATTTTGGATTTGAATACATTGATTTGCACATGCAATTGTACTTAATTTGAATGTAATAAATAATTAACTCAAGAGTCTGTATTTGAACTCTGGGCAGTAACAGCAGTTTTTAATTTCCAGGCAGTCAGTGAGTGACGATACACTCCATTAGCTGTTGCTCACTGCTTTTTCCCACACTTCCCTTCTGTATGCCGGTATCACTCTTAGCTGTGTTGGCTTGATTTTTCAACAGCTGGTGCCAGCTTTTTCACCAAAACCACCTGAGCAACGTTGTGGTTTTTGTACTGTGGGGACTGAGTCAGCTACACATTTCCTGGTTCTACTTGGAGTTTGGATTTCTCTGAAAGGCATTCAGACATGTGAGTTGACAAAACTTTATACTGAATCAGGTCCTCCCACCCAGGCATTAGTGCAGTTCCCAAACCATTGCTCCTGGGTGACCTGATTGGAAAAGTGAAAGGGTTGTGGAAAATGAAAGAGACTAAGATGCAGAAATCTCTTTTGGAGGTTGGGTTTGTCTATGATAATCTAGGCAAAACTTTTATTCCCAGATTGCAGTCTGTAATTCCCAGGTTGATTTTGTCTTATTTTATTTGGGCTGTGGTGTTTTCAAAAATTGTAAAATTTATGTAAAATCTGAATCTCTTGACAACATCACAAGATTGGGCCCCTTAGAACAGTACCTGGAGCTGAATAGCAGCTGTCATCTTCACAGGAGACGTGTGCTCTCCGTTCTCCCACAGCCTCCACCAGTTTCTATTGGACTGGCTCATATATTGGCCCCTGCGGGCACTTCAGTTGGTGAGCCCTATTTAATCTCCTTGGGTGTCCATTTTCTTTTGTGCTTCATTTCTTGAACGCTACCTGTGTGCTCAGCCTACATCAATCATGCTGCGTGCGTCATATTTAGTTCTCACAGTGGTCCTGTAAGAGACAGATATTTTATTCCCATCTTATACATAGGGAAACGGAATGACTTTCCCAAATTACAGCGTGTGGAGCTGGAATTGCAGCCGGGGAGCCGGTGGCTGGAGCTCTCAGCCGCTTGGCTTTGCTGTGTCATCTGCCCTGACCTACCTGGCGCGCTGTCCGCTGCAGTAACAGATTTGGGAGTGCTTTGGAAACATAAGGGACTTTTTAAAGTTAGACATTTCTGTAGTGTGTGTCTTACTTGCAACGTGTAATCAAAGAAGCAAAGAAAATTTCTGGGGTGGGATGAATGTAACTTCAGCTACCTCGTTACTTTACACATGAAGAAAGCAGTCCTCCTTTTACAATGCAAGCAATTAGGTCCAGACCTTCTCTAGCACTGAGCTGACAATGAATGAAAGACCAGGTTTTATGGTATTTTAACTGCTTTCAAGTATTGTTGTAAAAACCTGTTACGTTATTTGCAGAAATTCCGCTTGCCTTTTCCATCATCTGATCTTCTAGCTGATATCATTGGGCTGCAGAAGAAACGAACAACTGGGGGTCTGCCCAAGAAAATCACAGGAATGGCGGTGACTCTGGTTTGATTTGTTCATTCTAGAAGGCATTGAGTAGATTTATCAGTCATTTTTATTCTTGCAAGCACCAAAGCTAACCTCTAACTAATTAAGCAGGAAGCAATTTTTTAAAGTGAAAAATAGGCAATATCCAGGGAGATTAGACAACAGAAATCACAGCTAGCATTTCATGCCTCAGAGCCATCTGGCTATGTTAGAGTTCAGGCTTTCTCTGGTGATCACTGGCCTTGGACTCTTAGGAATTACTCTGAATACTTTTTAAACTGTCACTGGGTCTTTGTACTTCCAAGTGCACAGATGGGACTGACGTAAAGGCCACCTTATGACTAAGGGACACTGTTCCTCTCACAGTGGAGAATAAGCAGAAGGTTTCGATGCTGGCCAGCTGAGAGATACATGTCCATGATAGCAATGCTTTTCAAACTGTGGGCTGTGTCCCATGAGCAAATTATAGCTAACCTGTTTTGGGGCGGGAAGGAGGTGAGTGGTGGAATAGAATAGAACTTATCAGACTTCATTACACATAGTAAGGTACGTGTTGTTCAGTGATGCTTTTTCAGTTTTCCCAAATAGTTGAATAGTTGCACTCAAGGGACGTGGAAAAGCGGTGAGGAATAACCAGTGATTCCTTCCATCTCCTCCAGGACTGTGCTTCCTACCACCCTCTGTCTCCAAGGCACCTAACTTCCTACCCGCCCATTACTTTCCTGCCCAGTAGATGCCCTCATCTGACTTGGAGCTGTGTTTGCTTGAACTTGAACTGTATTATAAACATTTTTGAGTAAATCACAGAGTAGTCATTATGAGGTTCAAAGCTTATGTAAAAACGACGAGTTGTGAAAGAAAAGATATCAGGAAAAATAAATTTGGTATGACTGCAGATGTTGGGGATGATTGGATAAGGAGGGAATGGTGAGAGATAAGGCTTGAGGGATAGGTTAAAGCCATGTCCTATAGTTGGTAAAGGCCATGGGAAGGACTTTGGAGTTTATTATGTAGGCATTGAGGAGTCAGAGTTTATGGCTATTTCTCTGTCTCCTTAGAGATTTTCCTTTGTTTTCTCATCTTAAATAGCAAAGTTGCCAAGGTATCGTCTATAGCAGTGATGGCGAACCTATGACGCGTGTCAGAGGTGACACGCGAACTCATTTTTTTGGTTGATTTTTCTTTGTTAAATGGCATTTAAATATATAAAATAAATATCAAAAATATAAGTCTTTGTTTTACTATGGTTGCAAATATCAGAAAATTTCTCTATGTGACACGGCACCAGAGTTAAGTTAGTGTTTTTCAAAATGCTGACACGCCGAGCTCAAAAGGTTCGCCATCACTGCTCTATAGCTCTCTGATCTTCTTTCCAAGATTATATAACACTCTTCTGTGGATAATCCTGTATTTTTACCTCTAGGCCTGCTGTCCCAGATTCCAGGCCTGCATTTTTGATAGTCTGCTGGATGTTGCTACTTGGATATTTCTCAATCATAACATAGCTAAAAGCATTTTTCTCACCGCTGAATAATAGGCTCCCATCTTCTAATCCCCTTTTCTGTTGATACCATTTTTCTCTTAAGGCATCAGTATATGCCACTTCCCCTCCCAGGAACTTTCTTCTGTTCCCCTTTATGTCTTGAATGGTGGCCTAAAGTGCCAACTCTTGAGCCAGACATGCACAGTGGTCTACAATTTACTTTTACACTCTTCTCTCAGCTTTGTTACCTGTGCTGCTCTCCTACACAGATTTTTTGTTTTTCCCCCAACTGGTCTCGTTACTGTCATACCAACTGTGCTTTGTATATTTCTGTCTTGCCTGGAATGCCTCTTTCTACTTAGGAGACTAGCTTTTTTGGTTGCAAGGACCGGAAACTCATTCAGGCCACCTTAGGTGAGAGGGGCATTGTTGGAAGGAAACAGGTGCTAGGAAGCCATCAGGAGTCTGAAATGCCTCGAGTGAGGAGCTGCTCGCTATCCCTCTCAGGGGCTGTGTGCGGGGCCAGCTCAGCCAAGGGTTCGGTGAGCCTGAGGGGGGTGGGCAGCGAAGGATGTAGAAAAGACAGACAAAGAGAATAAGCTGGGTCTAGGTGGTTCTCCTGTGCCTGGCTGAGGCCACAGAGAGAGATCCAGAGGCAAGCTGAGCCTTTATTTTATAGCCAGAGGTAAACAAGGTAGTGGTCACCATAGTTACAATGTTCTTGTGAGTTTCACTTGTTTTGGCAGCACTTGCTGCATCTCCCTCAGCCCATTAGCTACCCAGATAAGATCTAGGGAGCGTCATAAGGTCAAGCTTAATTATGCTAAGAGGGCTGTGCCCTCTAAGCTGGGACTTGTTTGTGGCTTTGCCAACAGGTCAGTTCCATGCTTAACCCCATAGCCGAGCCCTACAGGGCCGCTTCTCTTTTCTGTTCTCTTCTAACTTGTCAGTTTTCTGCCTTTCCTGGTTCAATTCTGGAAGCAAGCAGTCTGACCAGCTTAGTTGCCATTGTCACTTTTGAACATGTCCTAAGCTAGGCTGGTGCTTTAGTAAGTGGCTAAGGATGGAGTAGATTTTGCTAGAATGGGCTGTTCGGAGTGACAGGCACTATAATGGATGGGTCTGATATACCAATTATATGAATTCTTCCTTCAAGACCCAACTAATCTTTTTTTCTCTCGAACAATCTCTGACCACCCCAGCCAGTGTATTCTCTTCCTTTTCCTTTTGTAGCTGTTGTTATTATAGGCTGTTTGGGACTTGTTTTCTCTTTGTGTTCCTACAACTGTATTAGAGTGCAAGCTCCTTAAAAGTTGGGCTTGGGTCTTGCACATCTTTTGATTTTCTCCATAATTACCCTTCACAACATTATGAGCCATGTCCTCTGAGATCTCTTAAACATAAACTGAATGGAATACATTCAAATGTCCTTCTCGTTTCAGGGGTTTTACATTCTGCCAGTTAAAAAGTCAGCATCAACCTGCAGAATAACCCCATCATTCAAAAGTATGGCTCTAAGAAAATGGGCTTGACCAATGCCTGCTCACTAAGGAGGAAATGAAAAGATTTCACTTTCCAGTACAAGGCTGGTTTAGATCTAATTTGATGTTGGTAACAATGTAAGAATATCTAGCAGTTTATTTAACAACACTAGAGGCCCAGTGCACAAAAATTTGTGCACTCGGCGGGGGGGTGGGGGGTGTCCCTCAGCCCGGCCTGTGCCCTCTCGCAGTCTGGGACCCCTCGGGGGATGACCACCTGCTGGCTTAGGCCTGCTCCCTGGGGGATTGGGCCTAAGCTGGCAGTCAGACATCCCTCTGGCAGCCCGGGAGCCCTCGGGGGATGTCCACTTGCCAGC
>NW_005355502.1:1091449-1094392 GCF_000412655.1 Myotis brandtii
TAAACTTTGTTTCCTTGAGTGGAGCTCAGAGCCAGCCACGGCAGGCGGGAAGCTTGGCTTCCTCCATCAATGGAGCAACCAAGCCTCCTGCTTGCTCCAGCTCCGTGGCTGCCGGCAGCCATCTTGGTTGGGTTAATTTGCATACAGTCGCTCTGATTGGCTGGTGGGCATGGCTTAAGGTGTAGCAAAGTTACGGTCAATTTGCATGTTTGTCTTTTATTAGATTAGATTACTGTTGAAAGTTCGTTTTTGAGGGGCTGCTTTCCAAGTGACTTGTTCTATCTTCTGTTAATGGGGAATTGAAACATTTCCTACAGTGTAGGATGTGTACCATGGTTGGTAAAGTGTTTAATTGAGGTAGTACATGAACATGACCTTAACTAGCATTGAAATATTTAATCTGAAAGTTATTCCTTTTTCGGTTTTCTTTCATTTCTTCTTAGTATATTACAAAGTCAGTATGTCTTTAACACTTCTCCAATACTTCTAAGCCACACCACCTCCATTTTCTTCAATGAATAGAGCAGGTCTGGATTAGGTTACGTAGCAGGAATTGAATAAAGGTGATTTGATTTCTTTTTTTTCCCTTTTTTTTATTGCTTAAAGTATTACAAAGGGTATTACATATGTGTCGTTTTTTTTTCCCCACCCTTGACAATCCCCTGGCCTCCCCTACCCCCCAGTGTCTTATGTCCATTGGTTATGCTTATATGCATGCATACAAGTCCTTCGGTTGATCTCTTACCCCCCTCCCTCCTGCCCCCCAACCCTCCCCGGCCTTCCCGCTGCAGTTTGACAATCTGTTTGAGGCAGCTTGATTTCTTTTTTTAAAAATTTTATTTGTTAATCCTCACCTGAGGATATTTTTTCCATTGACAGAAAGAGTGGAAGTAAGTGGGGTTGAGAGAGAGAGAAAAACATTGATGTGAGAGAGACACATGGATTGGTTGCCTCCTGCACCTGCTGGGGATCCAACCTGCAACCCAGGTAGGTTCCTATGACCAGGAATCGAACCCAAGACCCTTTGATGCACAGGCCAACACTCTATCCATTGAGCATCACTGGCCAGGGCTCATTTTATTTTATTACCTCTTAATCACAACAGTGATGTTAAATTTCTGTGTGTGTGTGTGTGTGTGTTTTTAATAAAACAGCTCTGTTGAAATATAATTAATCTACCATACAATTCACCCACTTAAAGTCTACAGTTCAAAAAAATAAAAGTACGCAGTTTAATAGTTTTTACTATGTTTTTCAAGAGTTTTATAGCCATCACCACACTCAACTTTAGGACACTTTCATCACCCCCAAAGAAACCCCATACTATTGTTTCTCCCACAATGCCCTTGGCCCTAGTCAACCACTAATCTACTTTCTTTCTTTTTTTTTTTCTAGAGAGGAAGGGAGAGGGATAGAGAGTTAGAAACATCGATGAGAGAGAAACATTGATCAGCTGCCTCCTGCACACCCCCTACTGGGGATGTGCCCGCAACCAAGGCACATGGCCCTTGACTGGAATCGAACCTGGGACCCTTGAGTCCGCAGGTCGACGCTCTATCCACTCAGCCAAACCGGTTAGGGCACACTAATCTACTTTCTGTCTAGATTTACCTCCTGTGAACATTTCGTGTAAATGGAATCATGGTCTTTTGTGACTGGCTTTTTTCATTTAACATGAAGTTTCAAGGTTCATCCATATTGTAACATGTATCAGTACTTCATTTATTTTCATTCTCATTCTGATGTAGGAATATGCCACATTTGATTCATTTGTTCATCAGTTGGTGGACATTGGGGTTGTTTCCACTTTTTGGCTCTTATGAGTGAGTAATGCCGCTGTGGACATTTAGGTGCTAGTTTTTGTTTGGACATACGTTTTCATTTTTCTTGGGTATATATTATACCGAGGAGTGGCACTGCTGGGTCACTGAGTAACTCTGTGTGGAACCTTTTGAGGAACTACCAGACTATTTTCCAAAGGAGCTGCGCTGTTTCCCACTCCCACAGCAGTGGATGAGGGTTGCGATTTCTGCACATTCTTACCAACACTTGTTATTCTCTGTCTTTTTTATTACACTCTTTGTAGTGGGTGTGAAGTAGTATCATTGTGGTTTTGATTTGCAGTTCTCTGATGGCTGATGATGTTAACCATCTATCTTTTCCTCTGCTTATTGGCCATTTGCATATCTTTTCAGATCCTGTGTCCATTTTTAAAAATATATATTTTTATTGATTTCAGAGAGGAAGGGAGAGGGAGAGATAGAAACATTAGTGGGGAGAGAGAATCATTGATCGACTGCCTCCTGCATGCCCCCCACTGGGGATTGAGCCTGCAACCTGGGCATGTGCCCTGACTGGGAATCGAACCGTGACCTCCTGGTTCATAGGTCGATGCTTAACCATGGAGACGCAGCTGGGCCTGTGTCCATTTTCTAAAAATATTTTTTAATTTTATTGATTTTTTAGGGGGAGGGATAGAGATAGAAACATCAATGCAGTTCTCTGATGGCTGATGATGTTGACTATCTTTTCCTCTGCTTATTGGCCATTTGCATATCTTTTCAGATCCTGTGTCTATTTAAAAAAATTTTTTTTTTATTTTGATTTTTAGGGAGAGGAATAGAGAGATAGAAACATCAAGGAGAGAGAAACATCGATTGGTTGCCTCCTACATGCCCCCACGGGGGATCAAGCTTGCAACCCAGGCATGTGCCCTGACCGGGAATTGAAAGAATGACCAATTGGTTCACGGGTGGATGCTCAACCTCTGAGCTACAGAGCCTGGCCTGTGTCCATTTTTTAATTGGGCTGTCTATTATTGAGTTACTAGAGGCCCGGTGCACAAAAATTTGTGCACTCAGGGGTCCCTCAGCCCAGCCTGTGCCCTCTCGCAGTCTGAGACCCCTCGGGGGATGTCCACCTGCTGGCTTAGGCCTGCTCCCC
>NW_005355502.1:1094506-1094763 GCF_000412655.1 Myotis brandtii
TGGCAGCCGTCAGCCTGGCTTGTGGCTGAGCAGAGCTCCCCCTGTGGGAGCACACTGACCACCAGGGGGCAGCTCCTGCATTGAGCGGCATCTGCCCGGTGGTCAGTGTGTGTCATAGTGACCAGTCATTCCCAGTCGTTCTGCTGTTAGGGTCAATTTGCACATTACCGCCCTAACAACGTTGGCTCAGTGGATAGAGCGTCGGCCTGCGGACTGAAGGGTCCCAGGTTCGATTCTCGTCAAGGGCATGTACTCTG
>NW_005355502.1:1095986-1110191 GCF_000412655.1 Myotis brandtii
TGCTTTCCCTTTCGCCTCCCTGCATTGTGCCTACATATGCAAATTAACTGCCATCTTTGTTGGCAGTTAACCGCCATCTTGGCTGGTGATTAATTTGCATATCTCACTAATTAGCCAATGGGAAGGGTAGCGGTCGTATGCTAATTACCATGTTTCTCTTTTATTAGATTAGATTAGAGATCTTTATATATTCTGGACACAAATTTCCTTTTAAGGGTAATTTATTTAAGTGAAAAAGCTCTCTGTAAAATGGTTTATATACACAGGATTTCCATGAGGCGGGGGTTGGGTGGGGGTGGGGCGGGTGCGCACCCTGGTGCCCTGCCTCCGGCCCAGCGAGCAGGGAAGGAGACCGTGCTGCCCGCCCTTTATTGATTTAGGGTACATAACAGTTCAGCCTAGGCCCATGGCTGAACTTCTGTAGGGAGTTTTCAGGCTATACTTCAGAAAACGGAAGCACATTTCTAGACAGAGATCTCAGAGAGATTTCCAGGGTAGAGTTGGGTGCAGGGTGCACTGGTGAATATTACATAAACCTTTTGCTTATCATGAAATCCTTTTAGATCTCTGCTAGTACAGAATCTCATCCCCCCTTTTTCTTGCTTGGTTTAGAAAAGAAAAATGCCACATCCAGTCATTTGCATGCTTTATTCATCCTCCCTTGGAAATGGTCTAGTGACTTTGGATTTAGCCATAATTTAGTTATAATCTCTTTTCTAATAGGAGGAAGAATTGTTACTTGGTAACTGTCAGGAAGTCCAGGCCCTAGTCTTTCCTATAACAGCAACCTACATTACTCTCCCAGAATCTGAGTCAGTGGAGGAAAACTTGAAGACAGATTGTCTCTTATTTAATCTACTCGTGACCAGGTGCACAGATTCGTGCATGTTGAAAGGAAATGAATTAGAAGGTGGCCGGTGGGGCAGGACTGGGCGAGATGGGCTGGACACACCCTGGAGCCAACCTCCCATGGTCCCTCCCTGGCCGGCTGCACCTGGGGTGGCGCCATGGCTCGAAGGGCATCTGCGGAGTGAGTGGGGTCCCTCGGCCTGGCCTGCAGGGATCAGACTGAAATTGGCTCCCTGACATCCCCCGAGGGGTCCCAGAGTGCAAGAGAGCACTCAGCAAAATTGCTGTCGTACAGGGTGTGGAATGCAAATGCAAGTGTGCAGTGAACCAGATTCAGGGCCGACAGTGTCCCAGCAACAACATAACCCACAGCCGAAGGTGGAATCAAGCGGTCCCATGAGGAATCAGGCTCCCTCTTCTTTGGTTTTGGGGTGCGTCACCCGAGAACCGCTGCTGCCAAATCACTGCAGCTCGGCAGCTCCTGCGTTGAGCGTCTGTCCCGATGGTCAGTGTGCGTCATAGCGACTGGTTGGACAGTCGGACACTTAGCATATTAGCCTTTTATATATATAGATATGCAATTTACTCTCACTTAAAGAATGTGTCCAGCAAATGTGTTATTTCAGCTTTCCCAAGAGGAGCCTAACGATATTTACCATCTCTGGTTCTAAAGACAATATCTTATTCCCTTCCCTCCTAGGTTTTCCTGAGTGTGCAAACTTGGTACCTACCAAATGTAATGGTTCTGTAACAGGCAAAAGTCGGTCCTCTCTTTGGACTTGACCGTGAAATGGTAAGTACTTTTTCAACTGGAGTATTGCAAACTGGGGTCTAGTCTATGATGTCTTGAGTCGAATGCACCAGTGCATTCAGTTCCAGGATCATTTTCAATAACTGAAAGCAGACCCTTTCACTTACATTTTAGAAAACGTAGATCTATGTTCTAGGATGAAGACTAAATATCACATAACTTTTCTCTAGTTGCTATGTTAATGAAACCTTTGTACATTACTCCTGTCTTTTGACCAAGTGTTTTGTTGTCTTGGAGACTTTGCCTCAACTATAATCAGTTAGGCTTAGTTTTGTACATCTAAGATCAGAAGTAGGATTTCCCTGTGTAAGCTCCCTTGTGTTTTACTTTTTCTAATTAGTAAGTCACCCTTCAACGACATTGTAACCCGTCACACAGTGTGTAGATGACAGTTTCTCAGTTCTTAACCGAGTGGCCAAGAGCTAAAGTTTCTGAGTCTGTCGTATCACGGTGTGTTCCTGGCTTTGCCTGTTGATGGCTGTGTCATCTTGGACAAATTCTCTAACCTCCTCAGCCTCAGCTTTTTTCTCTGGAGTGAGGATGACAATAGAGGCTACTGCAAAGGATTATTGTGAGGTGGTGTAACACAATGGCTGAGTCCTGCATAGATGATAATACAGTGTGCTAATATATAATAACTTATGAGTGGTACTTAGCAGAATACTGGGATGAAGTATACATTCAATAAGTGATAGTTATGATTGATGTTATTATTACCATTCATCTTCCTTAAGCACATCCTTCCCAGAGAAATTGTACTGTGTTGGTCACCGTAAGTATAATGCTCAGCGGCCTGCCCACCTTTAATTTCATTCAGAATGGATCCTCGGGTCAGCAAAAGACTGCTGTTGTCACAGGGACCCCAGTAGATGAGGGTAGGTGGCAGCTGACAGCCTGAATAACGGCCGTGTCACAGTTCCACAGAGCCTCAGCCTGCCTACGTCCTGGTCTTTCAGTGCCTCCCGAGGGGGAGAGAGCTAACGTGCATCTCACTTGTTGCTGGAGGAGTGGCTGTGTTATGCATGAACGTGTTAAACCTGACCAAAAGATTTTCGACTACCTCACCGGGTAATTTTCACCTTCCCCTTAGCTTTCCCTAGAGCTGTCAGACTAAAGTGGAATGAGCCTTCACAGAAGAGCCTGTAGCTTCTCTGTCGTTAGGTCTGACCTACTTACATATTATCAACGAAAAGGCGGGGGCACCACGACTGCAAGTTTGAATCCTGAAATTGCACAGCGCCAGCGTCTAATGCCATTACCCTCCTTGCTCTCTGATCTTCCTGTGACCTCAAATCAACAGACTATTACCTTCCTTGTCATAGAATTTCCTAGTTGTAACCATTATCTAGCAACTGCCAAAAAGCTGGAGCTTTGCTTTCTGATAAGACCTCATCTGAAGAATCTGTAAATCGCCATTGGGCATTCAAATGACCTAAGAGGTTAGTCTGACCTGACCTCAAAAGCCCAAACAAAACCAAGTGTTTTCATAACAAACTTGAAGCTAAAAGATCTTTATTTTTTCAGAGATGAGCATGTAACTTCACATGTACACAATACAGTGATTAGGCAGAGAAAAGCCAATGGAACCTTCCTCCTTCTGCCCACTGCAGTTGCAGTTACAGATCCATGCTCACAGAGGCACCAAGAGGCCATCATGATGGCAGACTGTCCTGGGTCCTGGCCGGTAGCTCGGTGGGAGCGTTGCCTCATGTGCCGGGGTTGCGGGTTTGATCCCTGGTCGGGGCACATACCAAGAATCAGCCAATGAATGCATAATTAACGTGCAACAGCAAATCTGTTTTTCTTTCTCTCTCTCTCCAAACATCAGTAACATTTTAAGAAAGACTGTTAGCAGACAGGAAAATTAGACAGCATTCATAGAGAATAGTCATAGGTACGTGTAAACGTGTTTGTCACAGAATTGCAAAATTGGGGAATATCTGAAAAGTAGGGGATTGGTTAAATAAAATATGGTAATATCCATATAATGGAATATTCTGTAACCTTTTAAAAGGATGTGCTGAAATAGGTTTATTGATGTGAAAACTTGTTCATGATATATGGCAAATGATAAAATCATGTTATAAAGTAGCATATGCATTATTACAATTTTTTTTTCTTGTGTGTGCCCTGACTGGGGATCGAACCCATAACCTTGGTGTATCATTGGGACTGTTAGAAATTCTCTCACCTGTGTTGCAGGAATGACACAAACACTTGAAACTGGGTTGGCAAGGCGAATTCACTCCTGCGCAGGAGGGTGCTGGTGCAGCTGGAAGTGATGAGGAAGCACACGTCCAGTAGGGTTTCATTTCCTGACTCGGTTCTGCCTTGCCCCTCACTCTGATCTCTGACTTGATTGGTCAGGGCTCAAAGCTCAGGTCCCCATTATTGCACGATTGGCTAATTCAGAGGAAGGGGAGGGGTAAGACAGACCTAAGATGGCAGTCTCCTGAGGGTCTGATGGTCATGTCAAAATGGCAGCGAGCTCCTTTCTTAGACAGAAAAGATCGCTGGTTCACTCTAATAGGAGGATGCTCTGACCAGGGCAATTTTGTTTGTTTTAATTTATTGACTTGAGAGAAAGACACAGAGAAACATCTATTTGTTCCAATTATTTATGCATTCATTGGTTGAATGAACGCCCTGCCGGGATCGAACCTGCAGCCGCGTTGGTGTATCTGGAACAATGCTCTAATCAATTGCACTACTTGGCCATCGCCATAAAGTAGCATATGCATTATGACTGCATTTTTATAAAAAGGAAATATATAAGTGAATATAATAAAAAAATAGGAAAGGATATTTACTAAGATGTGAAAAGTGATGATCTCCAGATGGTGGGATTAGGGTTAATTTTTAATTTCTTTCTTGCTTATTAACCTTTCTACTAATACAAGTGAGCATATACTAATTTTTTAAAAATAATCTTTTGAAATGACTTTCCAGGGAAGAAAACTTGTTAATCTCCTAGCCCTGTGGTCGGCAAACTGCGGCTCGCGAGCCACATGCGGCTCTTTGGCCCCTTGAGTGTGGCTCTTCCTAAGCCTTAGGAGTACCCTAATTAAGTTAATAACAAGGTACCTACCTATATAGTTTAAGTTTAAAAAATTTGGCTCTCAAAAGAAATTTCAATCGTTGTACTGTTGATATTTGGCTCTGTTGACCAATGAGTTTGCCGACCACTGCCCTAGCCTGACCATTCCTCTTTTAGGGGAAGCTTTTCAGAAATCACCGAGCATCCTGAACCGTAAGGACCAAACTCAGGGGTGTGCAGGGACGGCTGGCGCCCTCCTCCCGACGCGGCTCAGCGGAGGGCGCCCGGGCAGGACTCATGTACCTGTTCACTAACCTCCACCGGGAACCTTGCACCCTCCCCCCAGCCGCCTGCTTCTCCCTTCAGCACAGGCTGCTCCTCCTCCTGGTCCTTGCCCCCTCGCGATGCCTCCATGTGGTGTGGACACAGCACCACTGTCAGAGAGCAGGCAGAAGATTTAGCTAAAGTCCTTAGCAACACTATTTGGGAAAAGGTTTGTTTCGTATTATAATATTATCCTGAAAAATTGCTCATACTTTAGCATATAGTGCCTTATTTAATCCATATTGAAAAATTGGGGTCTCTGTTTTCCCTCTTATCTTGTAAACATTATATTCTTATTTCTTATGAATCCTGGGATCATAACTCTGGAGACAAGTAGGACACAGAAATGAAAAAATGGTGGAAATTCGAGCAGGGGTTTAAATGCACAGTTGAGGGTTGCTAGATACTACATATCTACAACTATCATCTACATGTTTAAATCCAAGAGTCACCACTCGTAAACAATATCCCGCCAATGATTAGCATGTGATCACACCACACTGTGCGTGGTGACTGCTCTGTTGTCTTGTGCAATGTTTCCATGTGCGCTAAGCCACACCCCAGCTGTGCATTTGTTCACTCGAGGTGACTGGTGAATGCGTGCAGCTACTAGACCTATTCAGTGTAAATTTAAAATTACAGTAATACAGCCCTGGCCGGTTTGGCTCAGTGGATAGAGCGTTGGCCTGCAGACCAAAGGGTCCCAGGTTTGATTCTGGTCAAGGGCATGTACCTTGGTTGCAGGCTCCTCCCCGGCCTGGGCCCTGGTTGAGGCTCATGCAGGAGGCAGCCAATCGATGTGTTTCTCTCATCGATGTTTCTCTCTGTCTTTCCCTCTCTCTAAAAAAACAATGGAAAAATGCCCTCGGGTGAGGAGTAAAAAATATAATAAAATTACAGTAATACATATAAAGTTTTTCATACATAATTTTAATTACACAAATGTGTCTACGTAATTAAAAACAGGTTAATTGGTCAATTTTTTAACGCACGCATTCAGAAAGCCTACTTTCAGCTTTAATGGACACCCCCTCGCCCGAATTAGTCCATCATATCGAGGTGTCACTGTGGCTCTATATGCTTTCCACAGGCTGCACTCCCACCAGCAGTGCAGAGGGCTCCCTTTCACCGCCTCCTCGCCGGCACTGGCTTGTGGATTTGTTGATGGTCGTCACTCTGACCGTTGTGAGGGGATATCTCATCGTGGTCTTAATTTGCATCTCTCTGATTAATGACGGTGAGTATCTTGTGTGTGTTGACCATCTGTATGTTCTCTTTGGAGAATTGTCTATTCCTGTCTTTTGCCCAGTTTTAAATTGGATTGTTTATTTTGGTGTTGAGTTTTATAATTTTATAAATTTTGGCTATTAATCCCTTATCAGATATATCATTGATACATATGTTCTCCCATTGTGGGTTGACTTTTCATTTTGTGGATGATTTCCTTTGCTGAGTAAAAACTCTTTAGTTTGATGCGTGCATTCCTGCCAGAAGCGCAGCGCACCTCTAGACCAGGCTGCCCAACCCGAATCCTGCTTTCCTAGAATCTGCGGAATAACCTCATCTCAGTGCTGGGGATGATGACCCAGATCTCACAGGACCGCTGTGAAGGTGAGAGCATGCACTCACAGCACGTGTTGTATGAAGTATGGAGGTTAGAGAAGAGTGTGTTTATGTAGAAGGAAATATGCAAGAACATGCATAGGCTTGGAACAAAAACTGGGCAGACTATATGCCAAGATTATCACAGTATTTATCTCTGGTTATGGGATTGGCAGATTAGGTTTTACCAAATGTTTTTCTGTGTGTAGCATCAATATAGTGCTTTTATAATTAGAAAGAAAAAAAAACTCTACTCAAAATTAACTGTCAAGTTTGGGCATTTGAGGCAGTGTTTAACCCTTTACATGTAACTTCTCAGGGACCTGGCCCTATGGAAGTTGGGAGCCAGGAGCCGAACTGAAGGGCTGGATTTGGGTTGAGACACTGCAACTTGAAGCTCCTTGGAGAGGCAGGTTCCCGGGCACAGTGCCCGCTGCAGCCCTGAGAGCACCGACGCCAGCAGCTCTGCTGGGCTCCTGCCCGAAGGCCTCCAAAGCAGTGGGAGCTGGGCCGCCGCGTCCCTCCAGAGAATCTAGTCCTGGGGACGCGAGTGTCTGCCTTTGGGTGTGGACAGGCGTGGTTGGCGCTTCAGCTACACTCCTGAGAGAGGCACTTAACCTCGTTTGAGTCCATTTCCTCACCTGTATAAAATGAGAAAGTCGTACTTTCAAGAATTATTGTAAAAATGTAAAGCTCGTTTGTGGAAATTGACAGAATAGTGTGCTATAGGAATTATTTTCCCTCTCTGAGCCTCAGTTCCCTCACCTTTAAAACGGGACATTAATACCTACTTCACCAATGACGGAAAGCCCGCCTGTCGGTAAGGCACCTACACTGAGGACCCTCTTCCACGTGAGAGCACAGCACGTTAGAGCTCCCTGTGCTCCTAGGACTAGCCTGGCAGTAGCAGGCAGTTTCCTTCTGGATGGGGGACTGGAGGTCCATCATGGGCCCGGCTCCAGAACTCTGCAGAAATGGGCAGGACCACAGACCTCTGGGGCCCTAGTCTGTACACACTCTTTCACGGACACTCCCACCTTTTGGAAGCCAAGGCTGCCTCTTGCAAAACACACATTCCACTCCTAAGTGCATCTGTGCATTTCCCCTCCCACACCCTCTGGACAGCCATGCCGAGCTGCCACGGCGGCTGCTGGAGAAGCGACACCTCGTTGGGGGGGAGGGCAATTCCAAGGGCGTTTACAGAACTCTTCTGTCCTCCTCACCATAGTGCGGTTGTTCAGGGCACTCGGCCACGGTCATCTCCCTTTCCTTTTGCACCCCTTTTTGTAAATAACCTCTTCCCTATTATAAGGAAACCCATTAATGAAGACTTGAAAAATACAAGTTAAAATCACACCTAGTCCCACCTGAGTTGACTGTCACTATTTTACCATTTTCTGTCATACTTTTCCATTATTCAAAAGCAGAGTTGTTAATAGCGGCCAATATTCCAACATGTTGACGTGCGCCCATTGCTAACCGCTCCCTATGCCGCTGAAGTGGATCCCGAGTGAGGCTGCCACTACATCTGCGCACCTGCATCTTTGGCACATACTGTATCGTGCAAAATCCCTAGAAGTGAAATTATTGGGTTAAAGAGTAGGGACATGTAAGGTTTTTTTGATTCCAGAAAAGTTTTTCATGGACATGTTTCAAATATTTGCCAATTCGATAAGCCAACAATAGTTTTCATCATAGGTTTACTTTCTGGGTTTTCTGAATACCCTTTAGATATGTATCTACGATTTGTTCCAGAAGCTTTTTGGCTGTTTTTCTTCAGTGAGTTATCAATATCCTTTGCCCATATTTTAGTTAAGTACTTTTCCATACTGAGTTTTTAAGGTGTAATGGATTGTGTCTATCTGTCAATTGCAAAAATGTTTCCAATTTGTTTTTTTAAGTTTTAGAAGTTTGTTCTTTTATGATTTCTTCTTTCCCTATTTTGCTTAGAAAGTCTTGATACAGAGATCAATTTAATACCCACTATCAAGTATATACATTTTTAAAGGTTAAACTTACTATGGCATATCTTTATTCCTCCTGGAATTTATTTTGGCTGTGATAACTTTTCCCCAAATATTTAGATTTTACCCAATTACCTATCTTTACTTACCCATTAAAACAAAATGCCTCCTTTATTATGTAAGTCCATGTATACAAGAGCCTGTGTCGTATTTTTCTTGTCTTGTCATACACTAGTTCCACATTATTCTGTAGCTTCATATTTTAATTTACTAGCAATTTCAGTAGCACCTCCCAAAATAAACACAGGCAGGGCCCATGGAGCGTCCCCATCAGCATGGGGATTACAAAACACTATCTTTAGATGCGTGGCTGCTGATGGCACTGCTGCCATATTCCACTAGGCCTTTCTAAAGTTCAACCCAGGGAAGGGCCTTATGGCTTTCCTAAGACAGGGCATCCTCAGGAATCAGAGCAAAGGAAAGGAAATGGAAGGATTGGCCTGGCTCCTGGCCTTCCCTTCCCTTCCCAGGCAGACCAACCCTTCTGGACCTAGAGCTAGAGAATGGCTTCCAGTCAGCCCAGGCATTGCTTTGGCTGGACTGAGGAGGGGCGCGGCCAGGGCACAGCGACTGATGGACTCTCAGCACCACTGCAGTGTGTGCTAGTGCGCCTTTCTTGCTAGAAAAAGCCCACTGCAGTTAAGCTCATCTGGTAATTGTGTGCAGAAGCTGCTTGCCATCACTGAACTGAAATGTGTATTTCAGCAACAACACTTTGAATAGCTCTGGGCTCTGTACAAGCACTTAATTTTTCACTTTATTCCCCACACCTCAATCTGTAAGGCCTGGTGTGTGTGTGGGGAGGAGGGGGGCATGTGCAGAAGACAGGAGCCCAAGAACGGAATGAGTACATGTTCTGGAGGTTTACTTTTCAAGTGAGGGGAAAACCACCCTCTACATTTCCTTCCAAACTCAACCTGGAGGAAAAATCCCAGCTCACTGAGAAAACTTCATAACCCTCTTCTTAGCTGGAGAGGACACGGCCCTGACTCCCAGCCCCTTTCCACCAGGAAGGAAAGGAAAAGCACTCTCATCCCACCACTGCACCTAACTGATTTTAGGAGATGCCAACAGGAGGCTGGCAGTCTTTGGGAAGGCCACTAGGGCCTCCTTATAAGTGAGGTGGCTGGCCCATCGCTTCCCTGAATATAAACAGGAACCAGACAGAAAACACACTGAAAGGAGGCGAAAGGCATGAGCAGTCTACCCTAATCAGACTCCTATGTAAGAGCCAGACAGGATCATCAGGAATCATGTTAGTCTAAGCCAGTGGTTCTCAACCTTCCTAATGCCGCGACCCTTTAATACAGTTCCTCATTTTGTGGTGACCCCCAATTTCATTGCTACAAATTGAACATAATTAAAGCATAGTGATTAATCACAAAAACAATATGTAATTATATGTGTTTTCTGATGGTCTTAGGCAACCCGTGAAAGGGTCGTTTGACCCCCAAAGGGGTCGCGACCCACAGGTTGAGAACCGCTGGTCTAAGCCTTCCATCTCCCCCAAATCTGGCAGAGGGGAGTCGGGCTATAAGGGGGCAGTGGCCTGGGAAAGGGCATGTGTGCCATGCCTACGCTCTCCTGGTCCTGGATTCCCTGATGACTCACCTGACATCCTTTCGGAAACCTTAGACTTACGTGTCTCAGGTGCTTTATAAACACTTCCTGTGTAAAGCCTAACACTAATGGAAATAACAGTCTTCTGATTTCACAGATGAGAAAAAGGAAACCGATTTCACTCACCAGCGGCACCTGGCAGTTCAGCTGGTCTCTTTTGCCTTAATCACTGCCAACCTGAGAGGTGGCAGCCACCCATTCAGCACAGAGCTCAAACTTACTTCTTATTCCTCATGGGAACCCAGCCATTTGCTGAGGTCAGACTTATTTAGGGAGTGGCCGTGAGGGCTCGTTTGCTTTTGCCTGAAATACTGGGACCCCAAAGGCAATTAAGCTTGGTGAGTGGGAGAGTCTGGGTCCTATACTATGTGGACTTTCCAAAGCATAGGAACTGCTATCCAATATCATGTTGGAAGAGCCTCTAGGGGGTAAATCTTGCCCAAGAATAAAGCCAGTTTTTTTATTGTTTTTTCCAGAACTGTCAAGTAAACAAATTTATTGAACGCAACAGCAGGTAACCTTCCAAATAAAAGACCATCAAAAGAAATAATGTAGACAAAGACAAAAAATGTGTGTAACAAGTTAATAAAAATATTCAGTGGGCCATTTGGAGAGCATAACAGTGCAGAGAATACAAACAAAAGTTTTGATTTCGGTCAACAAGTTTGTACAACCTCAAGAAACACACTCATCACAAACCAAGAGGAATCCACAAAGGTGGAGGGTCACGTGAGTAGTGGACTCATCACCTCAGCGGGGTAAGGCAGGGTGTCTGTAAGACCAACTCACCCAAGCCCCCTTTGCCTACTGCTTCAAATTCCCCCTTTGAAACCTAGAATCATTCATTAGTGCAACAGGTATGAGCAATTAATCCCAGACTCTGGGCTGGGACCAGGTCAGAGGGAAGACACTTCTCCCAGAATAAATGTGTGCTGGGGAACCCCAGCAGCTGAACGGCTTCCTTTGGCAATATCCAAGGCCTGTGCTGGAAGTGGGGAGGGAGTGGGCAGTGGAAGTGGGAAGTGCGAGAGTAGGCTGAGCTTCCGAGAGGAGCAGGGAGGATGTGATGCCCAGCACCTGATCTGAAACAGCACCTGATGGCCACTCAGAGCCATCGGAACCATCTTGGTTGCTGAACCAGAGCTCAAGCATGTTTTGTCCCTCAATATGGAAAACACCTCTAGAGCCTCCCTGACAGGCAGGCCAGTCCAGGTTACACTAAATAAATGCCACAATTACAGCTTCCCATAGGAATCAGCTGCAGGGAAGGGTGGGAACCCCCCAGTACGATTCAGAAAAACAGACTGGACGACGAGGGGGCAATTGCACATGTCCTCAGATGCGTCCCAAAGAACACTTGACAAATCACTATGTGATGACTGTGCAGAGTCCTTTCAGTTGGCATCCGTTACCAAGACGGTTAAGTCCTCACTAACCAGAGACGCAAGGAAAATGGAAACACAGGCAGCTAACAAAACCAACCTGGTAGCACTCCCTCCAGCTTCACCTTGTAATTGTGTAATTGGGTCTACTTCTGGGCTGCATTGCACTGAAGACACTTTCAGTGCAGCATACACACAGTGCTAAGTACAGATCTGCTTTCGTTTTTAAGCTTTTAGACCCAAGTCCTTATCCCAGTAACTTCCCACCTCTGTTTAACACAATTTGGCCTAGTCTAATATATGAGGCCACCTGAACTGTGGAGTCCCACTCCTGGGCGACCAGTACTGTTTCAAAGACCAACTAATACTGTGTGGCTTTGAAAACAATGCCTTGTACATCTTCAACTGGATTTCCTCGGGCCTGGGAGCTTGGTTGAAATTTGGATCTTCACTCAGCTCTAGATTTTTCTTACCAAAATTCGGTATGGAGTCTTGGAACCAGCTCATACAAGTGGGTGCATTCAGCATGGATGAGGGGGCACTGCTGAGGCCTCATTACAGGAGGCGGGATTAACGATATATTCAAATGTGTAGGGATGGGGAAGAGCAACTCAATGAAGTAACACCATCTCATATAGCTTTCTAATTGCTAAAGAAACGGCACAGAAGCTCACAAAACCATTTGCCAAAACCAGCTCATTTTAATTCAGTTTGTAGTCGCCCTCAGATATTTGCCTATTTTCAAAATGGCATCCGCATCCTGCCCTCTCCACACCCGCCCCCTGTTGGAGGGAAGGCTGCCCTGGCTTGGTTGAGGGGCCTGCATTTGGCCTCTTCCACACCATTCCTGCTTACTAATTAGCAAACCTATTTCTAGGGTAAGAGAAAGGGGTGTTTCATTTCCCAGAAGAGTAACAAGACCCCGCCCTCCCACCTCGGGTCCCTCTGCAGGAAGCCTGCTTCCTGTGGGCACGAGGGTGTCGAGCACCGGCCGAGCCACTAGAGAACTTCCCTCAGGGACACAAACTTGGAGGGAACTTGGAAGTCCCTCCCCGACTGCTCCCTTTTCTGGTTCTCATTTGCACTTTTGTAATAATTATCATTAAAAGTATAACTGAAAACTTTTTAAATGGTTCTTCAGTGGGCCTAGGGAAGCTGAACAATTAAAAACAAAACCCACCCGCTCTAGTCCACCTAACGTATGAGACGCCTTCTTGTCGGCTGGGGAGGAGCAGTCCTCCGGTCCTCAGGACCCTGGGCCCCCTCTCCTGTGCACTGGCCAGGACCCCTGCCCCCTCTACCCCATTCAGAACTGGGAAAAACAGGAGGTCGCAGACAGTTGGATGAGAAGGTGGTCTCTCAGGTTGGGCATCCTGACTACAACTGAACCCACAGAACCAGCTGGGGTCCCTAGAAACTATACAAGGATCTTGTGTCAGGCTAAAGGAAGGCAGGCACCTGGCCCGAGACCCTACCCTCTCCAGCTTTCCAGCAGTATTGCTGACCACCCACTCTCTAGAGGCAACAAACATCAAACTCCAATTACATTCCCTGTCAATGTCAATTTCAGAAAAACATCGACTGCAGAAACCCTTCAAATAACCATCTGTCAAGAGGGGAGTCTGAATCCGTAAGGGGAGTCAAGGACCTCGGAACAAGCACTTGCTGCCAGGCTGAGAAACGTGCCTGGAGGGAGGTGGGGCAGCCAGGGAGAACACGCCAAACGCTCCACGGACAAACTCGCTACCTCAAAAATATAAGTGTTTTATACGTTTATTTAAAAGATTCCCTTTTCCATCTGTTCCAAAGTTCCTGCCGCCACCCTTCCAGCACAGGCCGGGAGGACATGGTTTCAAGGGGAAAAGGACAAGCCCTCCACTGAAGCGAGGTAGGACAGTCAGCTCCTGGGCAGCGTCCAAAGCTGGCCTCAGGGAGCGAGCGCAGGAATCGGGCAACTGGGCCTCCCTCTTGTGAGGAAAGAGCTGAGAAAATTCATCTTCTCTTTAGTGACAATGGTCCACACTCAGATTCAGAAGCCTCCATCCTGATGTTCCCTGGCCCTCATCTCCCTCCTCTAGGGCCAGTTTTAGCAGGCAAACGGGAATATAGATACATATATGTGTACATATATATTTTAGATAGGTAAAATATATACATATCTTATACATGTACATATATATATTTGGGGGAGGGGAAGGAGGAGAGGGTAATGTAAACCTAAACAGTCATCACATCACCCCAATGAGCCTGACATGAACACAGATAATAAATAACGCCTGGGGTGAGTGACAACACGGCGCAGCAAGAGGGAAAGGGCACACGTTCACTATTAAATACACTCACGTTTGGCAGAGTTCAGGCCAGCCCCAGGCTTCTGCACTTGCCAGACAAGTAAGCTGATGATACTCAGAAATTCTCTAAGAAAGTATTCAAGCAGAGCTCCAAACCACAGTTTTCCTTCAAGTCCGGTGGCTGCAGGCAGTTTCCGACCACCAGGAACAGAAACTTTGGCTCCAAGGCAAATGAAAAAAAAAAAAAAAAAAAAAAAAAATTCCC
>NW_005355502.1:1110261-1126289 GCF_000412655.1 Myotis brandtii
AAAAAAATTTGGCCCCAAAAAAAAAAAAAAAAAAAAAAAAAAAAAAAAAAGTATCTCCACTTACAACATGAAAATACAGAAAATTCATAAAAGAAAAACACCTATCAAAGACTGCTTCCAGCCAAACTGAGGTAGCGCTGCTTTCTCTGCTCTCGATGCTCGGGTGCTGGCTGCTCTAGAACACCGCTCACTCGACTGGCAGGGGCCACGTGCTGGTGGTACACTCGACAGGAAATGCAATGCGTCAAAGAAGGAATGAGCAAGAAGTGCGGGAGAGAGGGTTCAGATACATTAGCTGGACGGGGTTGTCACCAGAGGACACATTTGGCTGGCCCTGGCTCTCCAAGGGCTTTAACTCACAGGGAATTAATGCAACATGGTTAACAGTTAACACTGCTAGTCAACTCCGTGTAAATCTTTAAAAATTATCACAACCGAAATTCAACCATGTAAACAGCACCACACACAGTACAGACCTGCCCTGAGACAGTATGCACAGCAGATCTGGCACTGGTGTCTAATGGTAGCTCTGCTGACCGCCAGCCCCCCTCTTGGCGCCCTCCCCCACAAACAATCTATTTGTGCAAGAAATGGCAGGCTTATTCTATCTGAAGGCTTATAAAAAAGATACATAACATGTAGCCAGGTTCAAATATTTTGGGGGATCCCCCCAAAAAGGAAATAACCAAAATAACCAAAAAGTGAAGAAAGTGCCTAAAACATGATACAGCATTTTAGAGCCCTTTCAGATACAAGGCAGAGAAAGGTGTAAAGTAGAAAATATCCGGATCTTCGGTAATTTCCAGAAAGGTCCATTCCTCGGCTGGCTCCAGGGCAGCGCAGCCCTGGGACAGAGCACTAAGTCTGCTCCTGGGGACACAAGCCCAAGGGCCCTGAGCTGCGCACACCACCCCCGGCCCCTTCCCTCTTCCTCCGCTCCATCTCCCACTCCACAAAGGTATCAAAGAGGCTCGGCCAGGCTTCATCTTCGCTGTAGTTGCTGAGGTCGGGGCCAATCACCTGAGTGAAGTTAAGGAACATATTCCAAGTGTCCCGGGAGATGCCCTTGACCCCCGAGGGGTTCTCTGTTAGGAAGTGTAGCCACTGGTCCAACACTGGCGGGTTGTTCTGGGTAAAGACTAGCTTCCACAGGGCAATGGCTATTTCCCGATGCAGTGACCGCTGCCCTTCTTCAGAGTCCAGGCCAAACTGAAATGTAAACCGGTACAGATCCTTGAATTTGTCCTCTTGCTTGGCTTCTGTCAAGAGGCTGGGGAACCGTGCACAGATCCCGTCAATGCTGTCTGCACTTATTGCTTTGCAGCCATCAAAAAACTCCTTCCTGCAACAGGAAGTAGGGGCACAATTAATCACTGTCAACGAGAATCTCAACAGCGTGGAGATTAGCACCATGCAGCTGGGTGGCTGGGTGGGAATGCCGACTCCTCCACCTGGGAAGTGCTGAGACTACACGTCACTCTTCAGGGTGTGGGTGAGGACAAGTTAATATGTCAACCGCTTCTAACAGTGCCTGCCTATCCGCTCATCTGTTCACCTTCCCAAAGCCAAGCGTCAGCTCCAGGCCCTGCTCCCCATTCTGCAACAGTGACTGTGCTGCACTCTCCTCCCAGAGGGGCCCTTCCTGCTCTCCTGTTCTCTGAGGGCTGTTTCTTGGTAACTGCCAAGGGACCAAAGATTCTGGATGAACCTGGGTAACTCCCACCAGTGATCAAAATTTTCTCTTAAGAAACAAAAATTGTGTATGTATTCTAAACATCTGTATAACACTTTTAGCTCACAATATGGCCCACACTGATCACCAACTCAGAGACTGCTGCATCCACTAAAGAGAAAAGGCCTCTGAGGTCTGCTGGGTAATCTACCCTACCCCAGGGCTAGAAGTTACATGAGGAGTTCTCAAAGTAAATTCTTATTCACCCCCAGCACTTTGCAAACCACACCTTGGGGTAATCCTGCCATGCCCTCCCCCCAAACACCCTCCATGGAGATGTACGACTATGAGATGCCAACTACTGCTTGATCCCGGGCCAGCTAGGCACTGTGTGGAGGGCGAGGAGGGGCAACTTGCCTCATGCAGTGACAGGCACATCCCAGGGGCCCTCCCAGTGCCTGGCACACCAGGCGCACAGCAGTAGAGAGGGAGGAAGGGAGTGGATGACAAGAGGGAGCGAAGGGTCTGCAGCAGCAGTGAGGCTGGGCCTCGATGTGGCAACAGGGCTCAGCATGGATTATGCCCTGTTTAACTTTGGTCAAGGAGGGTCGGCGCCCAGTTATTCAGAGGCTGAACAGCTTTAGAGAAATTTGACAGAGAAAGACCCAAACTCTATGAAGCCAACCCAGTTCTACCCTAACGGACCACTGCCCCAGGTGCGCTCCCTCCTCTGCTCACCTGGGAAAGTACTGGTGACTAACCTGGTGAATTTGCACATGGTAGCAGCCTGGAACTTCCAAGCCAAGAGCAGCACTCGAAATTCCGTGGGGTCAACACAGAGGTCATTGCAAAAGCGCTCCATGCCTTCCTCCAAAATTGCATCCTCCCGCTCATCCTTGTAGCGCCTGAACAGTTCCTCCAACCTCTGCAAGGAAGACTCCTCGGCACTGGACTTGGGCTCCCTCCCAGCATCTCCCGAGGACGTGGGCAGCTGGCAGGCTTCCGTGGCAGCCTCTGCCTTCTTGGTCCCATTGACGAGGATATCCCCACCTGGCTTGCCACAGGCCGGCGGCTGTTCCTCGCGGTGGCCTGCACCTCGCCTGTTGTGTGACTTGCTGCTGGGGTCACGGTCTCCATTCTTGCTGCCCAGGGTTGAGGAGGGATTCTTGCACTTGGTGACACACTGGCCCATGGTACTGGTGGCCTGGCCTTTAGAGCGGTCCCCTCTGGATCAGAAGCCCTCGCTGCCACCGGCCCTTGAATCTCAACATGCCATCAGCCAGAGGAGCCAGCCAACCTGGGAAGAAATGAGAGAGCACTCACCGCTGGATAGAGACAGGACATGCAAGCTCTCTCCACGGACTGGACTGCACACTGAGCCACCACAAACCAGGAGAGACTCCAAGTTCATCACCACCTCCCTTGTAAGCCCGCTCTATCCCTCCACCTTGGAAATGCAGTGGCTAGAGCACATATGGAGAACCAATAAAGACAATTCCTAACATTCTTATAGCAGCACAGTTTACCAAGAAGAGGTGGCTCATGTGCAGAATGCATCCAGGAAATCTACAGTTTGCCAGAAATATTCCAAAGGAAATGCATCTTGCCCACTGGCCATCACTTGAGAGAGTTATTTGGACTCAAGTGAAGCCAGCAGGGGCACATACAAGGTCCATCTTCTGGTCTCTAATGCCAAAACCCTGATTTCCTTTTCAAATAGGGAGAAGGGGTGGCCACACCCACACCCCTACAGTCTCAGAGCGGCCTACAGACGAGGTGAAGGGTTTTCACAGGTAAGACTGCAAGCAGAGTCCTAGCCAAACAGCAAAGTACAATGTGTGTCTGGTCTCTTCAGTGTCCTTTCTGGGACTCCCCTATGGAACAGGTGAAACGTCCTCTCTCCCGCCTTAGTCCACGCGAAGTGCCCAGGCCCCGTCTCAGGCCCTCTGCCCGGTGGTATGGAAGGAAAGTGGAGCCACGTTCACTAAATGTGAATGCTGGTAGGCTGCAGGCTCGGGCCTCCAAGAGGCTGTCTCCACCTTAAAGGAGGGCAGATTTACCCAAATCCAATCTCTAAATGGGAGGATAGCTGCTACATGAAAGAGAGAAGTCTGCATGGAAACACAGCAAACTCACCATGGTGGTTTATTACCTATACTAGAGGCCCGATGCACGAAATTTGTGCAAGGGCCTTGGCCCCGGACCCGCGGCCGGGGGCCTCTGCCGCCTCTGCCTTGGCCCCCGATAATTAAAAAGGTGTTTTTAAAGAACTGCTAGAAATTTCTGGGCCAGGAGTGAGGTGATTTCTCTGAAGACCTTGTCTACTTAGGACTCTTACTTTCAACTAGTCCACTAGAAGATCCATCTACAATTTAGCACAGGTCCCCGACTTACGATGGTGCAAAGCAATATGTATAAGAAATGACATAACACCTTGCTGTAAAACAGGCTTTGTGTTAGATGATTCTGTGGACTCCCGTGAGTGTTCGGAGCAGGTTCAAGGCAGGCCAGGCTAAGCTACGATGCTTGGTAGGGTAGGTGAACTAAATGCATTTAGACGTGATATTTTCAGCGTGCAAAGGGTTTATCGGGACATAACCCATGGTAAGTGCAGGAGCATCTGTACTCAGAAAATATTACCACCTGCTACCATAGCTGCAGGCACGGAAGGCACAGTGCTCACAGGACTCAGCCACGAGCCAGAGTCTAATGGGGAGGCGGGCCAGCCAGGTCCGTGCCCTGCCTCCGCTCTAGGAGCGCTCATGGACCTCCAGGGTCCACATTCCAGCTCAGGACACAGTGGGGCAGAGGTGCTTTTCCGAGGCTGGAGCTTTGCGCTGTATGGAAAGGACTATAGCTTCCTCCGAAAAGCGCGTGGAGAACTCCGCTTCTCTTCAAAAGGAGCTCTGAGGCCTCAGGACGTGCATGTTTAAAATGGAGACCAGAGTCATTCCAGCAGTTCCTGGAGACTCCGTGTCAGGGCGTGTCCCATTCTCCGCCCCCAAGAGGACAGAGGAACAGAGACGTGTCTACACACGCCCGCAAAGCCTCCCAGTTTCCCCGGCTTCAAAATCGCATGGAAACCACAATAAGGGTTTAGTGTGGAAAATGACAGACCGCGTAAGTATTTTTAAGTCTTTTTATGCTTTGAGAATAGTATAGCTACTAAGACATAAGCACAGCCTATTAAACATTTAAAAGGGAAAGGGCTAATTCCTGAAAGACCTGCATTCAAGAGAAGCAACTGTTCAAGCTGAATTACCTCAAAAAAAGCAGGACTATGCCATGTGAGAGCCTGATTTCCAGATTGTTCCTAAAGGCTAGAGCGCTGAAAGAAACAAAAGGCCCACACTCCCCCCACGCTCACAGCCTGCCCTGCCGGCTCCAAATTCCCCAATTCCCCGGAGCACTGACTCACCAGGCGCTGCTCCCGCCTGCGCCTGCGCAGGGAGACCCAGGTACCAAGAGGCTGAGAGGGTTTCCTGGCCTCCATCTGACCCACTTACTCCAGGCCCCACCCCCACCCCCACCAAACAGACGCTTCACTGCACAGCTTCCTCTAAACCTGGCGCCAGGCCTTCAGGTAGGAGGGGCAAAACAGGAGGCCTCCCAAAGAGGTCCAAACCACTGACCCACCCAGCCCTCCAAGTTAATAGCATCTCTGATGATCTGACATGGCAGAACCAGCTGAAACCTGAAGGCTTTAACATGCCGAACAGAGGAGGAAAAGGAAAATCAAATCAGCACAAGCCAGCCTCACATCCCTTCTTCCATTCTGTCTTCCCGGCGGAGGGTGAGGACACCCTCACCCCGATTATTCACTGCGCTCCTTCCTATTGCGGCTTCCAGTGCTGCTCTCAGAGCCTGCCCCGGGCTGCTGCGGGCCCAGCCCCGCGTCCCTAGCAGGCCACACTTCCTTTAGGTGTTTTATAGCTGAAAATTTCCCCAAGCCCACTAGCTGTTGGCTAATAGCTAATCATAGTTATCAATTACTGACCACTGGCTATTGTGCCAGGTACTATGCGGATAAGCACTTTATGGACATTAAAACTCATATCCTCACCACAACCCACTTTAAGACAGGGAAACTGAGGCGCAAAGCAAATTACCCAAGATCACAAGCACAGAACTTGGTAGGTGTGGCTTGAGAAACCATGACCCCTACCACCAGGCCACACTGCTGTGCCCCCATGTCAGTGCATCTAGGGAAATACCCCCAGCAGATAGGCCCCAAGCACGGGAGTGTTACCACGGCAACTCCAGAGCAGCACTCTTTCCGCCAGCCAGCCAGCCACTGGAAAGGGAGCATGTGGTCTGTGCCCACTGTGCAAAACGGGCATCCTAACCACGGTCCTCTCCCAGGCGAGCCTGCCACGGTGATGTAGGTAGCCAGATGCCCTCGGGCTCAGCCTCCCCGGAGGTGGGGACGGAGTGAGCCCACCAGCATGGCTCAGAGCTCCAAAGCCCAGCTCTGCCATCGCTTTTTGACCCTGAATTTCCTCAGCCTGCAAAATGTTCATCGGCCTCAATGTTAGGAAATGCAGACAAAGAGACCTGTCACACACTGCCCCTCTCAAAGCACTTGGAATGACAGCTATAAACAGCCAAGCAGTATCTGGTTAGCCCAACAGAAGCCCTGGCTTGTCCCACCTGGACAATGGGCTCCATCCAGGCCTCTGCTTCCCGGGCCCAGCCAGGACACCGACCCCTGTCTCGACCCACGCACTTGGGTCTTGTTCAAAAACAGTCTCTCAAACCACAGCACTGATGCTGCTCCAAGGCACCACTGCCCAGACATACCTGGGGGACCAGGTTCTCCATGGAGTAGGACAAGCGAGGTGTTTGCTGTGCCCTGTGACAGTCTAATCACTGGTCACTCCCTGTCCAGTGGGGCGAGCTTCCAGCCAGTTCCAATTCCTTCCCTTTCCCCGTGGGCAGCTCCAGGTTTCCAGCCACTGTTTATACTTTTAACGGCACTCCTTCCCAGTCTGTCTCTGGCTCCATCTCTGCAGTGTCGGAGGGCATCACTAATGAATATCACTGCGTGTGCTAGTACAGTGGTTGGCAAACCGCGGCTCGCGAGCCACATGCGGCTCTTTGGCCCCTTGAGTGTGGCTCTTCCACAAAATACCACGTGCGGGCACACACATACAGTGCGATTGAAACTTTGTGGCCCATGCGCAGAAGTCGGTTTTCGGCCTGGGCGAGTCTATTTGAAGAAATGGCGTTAGAAGAAGTGGGGGGTGTCGGTAGGGCGATGGGAGACGCGGCGCAAGCGGGCCCGCGGGATACGCAGCGCGGGCGAGGCGCGCGTGATTCATGCACGAGTTGAGTGAGCCAGTCAGTCAGCAGTCTCATGTGCAGTGGTTAGTGCTAGTTGTGTCCGCAAATCACGCCCGGGTGACAAAAGTACCTACTCGAAGCATAAAGTTACCTGTATTTTTCCAACCAGCTGCAAATCCTACAGGTATTTCTGTCATCAATTTCAGAATTGTAATTACTTTGTGTTGGTGGCTTTATTGTTATAAAATGAAACATTTTTAGCAAAGGCCAGCTTAGGAGTACCCTAATTAAGTTAATAACAATGTACCTACCTATATAGTTTAAGTTTAAAATATTTGGCTCTCAAAAGAAATTTCAATCGTTGTACTGTTGATATTTGGCTCTGTTGACTAATGAGTTTGCCGACCACTGTGCTAGTACATTGTAACACACACATGTAGCTCTGTGGAGTCATTACCCCCATTTCACAGGGAGAGAAATGGAGGCACACCAGGGTCAAGGAGCTTTCGAGGGAGGAACAGGGGTGAATAATCAAGAGGTGAGCTCCAGGGGTAGACAAACCTGGGTCTGGATCAGGGGGACACCGGCTGCGTGGCTGTGAGCAGGTAAGGAACATCGGACAGCTGGGCAGTAAATGAGATCATCCCCCACGTCAGAGCCTGGCCAGTGCCTGCTCACAGGGAGTACTCGGCGACCGTCGGCCTTTATTACAGTTGTTCCCATCAAAAAGCCAGGGGCAGAGTCATGCCTCCCTGCAGAGCAGTGCCCTCTCGGCAGCCAGTCCAGCTCTGCGGGGGCAGGGGCAGCGCTGCAGGGACCTGGGCAGCGCTCTGGTTCTTGCAGTGAGTGACTGTCCCCTGCCTCCACTAAGTGGCAACACTGAGTTGAATGGAGCAGGGACAAGGAGTGTGGGGAGAAAGGAAAGACAGGAAGAATAAAAACCACCTGGGAAATACTTGCAGACACAGCTGCAGCTGGGGCCACTGAAAGATGGAGGGCAGGAGCTGCTCAGCCTTGGCTGGACCAAGATCAGCCCCAGCAGCCCCTCCCTCCTTCCCTGCACATCAGCCTCTAGCCCCCCCGCCCCCACTTCTCCCCATCAGCCTGGCTGCTGTTCCTGGGGATGGCTCAGCCAGCGGCCTGTCTAGCCCCAGGCCCGGCGCTGGCACTGCTAGGGTGGCAGTCCCAGGCTGCAGTCCCTGGGGATGCTCTGGACCAAAGAGGAGTCGGAAGCTGCTTCTGTCTCAGGCAGGCCGTGCAGTGACCACCAGGCTGGCCCCCTGGGGCTTGTGTCTACTGCTAAGGCAGAGTCACCAGTTGGGGAACTGAATAGCCACGCAGGGCTAAGCCACACAGACGCAGTACGAGTGGAGACAGGAACAGGAGAGGCTAGGTGACTGCTGCGGGAGGAAAGGTGGAAGGACTGAGAGGAGGAGCACCGCTGTGGGACGCGGCTGCACGCTTCACACCTGCACAGCTCCCCCCACGGAGACTGCTGGAGCGTGCACACTGGGAAGCGGGTTCTCCACCCTCAGCCGTCCGTGGACCAGGAAATGAGACCAGGCCTCAGACTCCACGGCCCCGCAGGGGGAGGTTTCACACAGAAGGTTTCGCCTGTTCTGGTCCTTCAATGACGAGCATGAAGTGGAAAGGAAGGCCTTTGCCCATCTGGCTGATCCATGTTGAGAGGAGACTTTAGAATCTGTATTGATAGCAGTTATCTTTTAAATTACAAACATGCACTGAGGCGACTGACAAATTGCCCCATTTGACCCACTTCACCCCTATGAGGAGTAGAATAGAATCTTCATTTCACAGAGGGGGAAGCAGAATAGAGACAGGGATGTGGCCTGGAGGCCCACAGCCAGTCTCTAAAGGAAAAGGGATCCCGTCCAGCCACTCCCCATCACTGGCCTGGGGAGATGACAATGGTACCTTATCAACACCTAGAGTTCTCCAGAGGCAGCAGGAAAAGTCAACTCCCAAGGGAGCCTTCAGTTCTGGTGTGGGATCGCCCTGAGCAATGTGTACCCGTGAACCAGTCACTTAACCTGAGCTTCTGGGGTCCCGACATTAAAATAAGGGATCTGGACTAGTCCTCCCAAGTCTAATACTGTGGGACGTCACACCCAGCGAGACTGAAGTTCTAATCTGCATGCCTTCTGCGGACAGCACTTTCTTCTCACACTTCTGCCCAAGCCTATCAGAGCCGGGGAGAAGGCGAGACCAAAAGGGAATGGAAGCAGAGCCGCTCCCACCTGCACAAGGAGTGGGAGACTCCCCATGTGCAGCCTCCTCTCTTTTTAACGTGTTCTTACTGTTCCTTACTTTGTATACTTCAAATATACCACTAAGAATATATGTCCAGTTGAGGCCTGAGGGCTGCAGCCAGTGTGGGCTGGCTAGAACAAATACTGCTTGCCAAACACAACCAAGCCAGTACACATGTACTATAAAATTTCCAAATACCAAGTCATAAAGCCTTTTTGGTCTCTGGGCTCCAGAGATTAATCCCACACGACCCAAAATAACCCACAAAGGGCCGCATCACTTTACTGAGCTGCCCTGGGATGGTTTTTGCTGTCACACTGCCCACTTCTGTGCAGACAGCACCACCGAGGGCGCCAGTGTTAGGCAGCCCACTCTGCTTCTTCACCACTCTTTTCAGCTCCTTTCACTGGACTTGGGCTCAGTGCGTCACACTGCAAATGGTAGCCTGTTACACTTTGCGTCTCTGGCTGGAGGCTTGGCGCTGTCTCCTGACCTCGCAGATGACAGCCCAGGCCCAAGGGGAGGTATAAGCTCTTGCTGCCAGTTGGCATGTGGAGGCAGCCACCAGGTTGCGGAAGGTCAGTCCTCAAACACCCACCTACCACATCACTGTCCACTTTCCTGCCATCGTCTCAGGACTGCAGTTGTTGGCAACTGACTGACAAACATTTAACTAGTAAGAAAGGCAAGAAGGGAAATTGTGAAATTAATCAGAGGAGGAGGAAGGAACCCAATACAGAGATGACAAGTGCCTGCATCCACACGGCTTAAAGGGGTACATGAGTGACCAATGTCTAGATGTGGCTCTCAGAGCCACATTTCCTCTGAGGAGGCCTCAGGTTCACCACAGAGTAACTCATCAATCTCTTAAATGTTTGCTAATTTGTTAAGAAAAAACCCAAATCCATTAAGGCCACATTTGCCAGTTTCTTTTCAGAGGGCAGGATGGAAGCCAACTGCGCCAGCCAGGAAGAGGGACAGGAAGCGACATGTACCATCACAGAAGACCTGCTTTCCACCCCTCCAGACTCGGGCCAGAGCGGGAGCCACAGGCTTCTCTCCTGCTGCCACGTTCAAATGCGTCCCAGCGACCCACACAGCTCAGAGAACACGAAGCACACAGAAAAGGAAGGGCCCTGGTATCCCACCACCCACAATTAATATTTGGGAGTCTACCATGCAGTCTCTTTTATGAACACATATGGATGGCACACAAGAGAGCCATGCATGTACATATTATGCACATGGAACTTTTAACAAAACTGGGGTTGTATTGTACATTCTTTTTTCTTTTTCTTTTTTAATCCTCATCCGAGGATGTTTTTGTTGATTTTTAGGAAGAGAGGGAGAAAGAGAGAGGGAAGGAGAGAGAGAGAATGAGAAAGAGAAACACTGATGTGAGAGAGAAACATCGACCAGCTGCCTCCCACACATGTCCCCACCAGGGATTGAACCCGTCACCCAGGTATGTGCCCCTGGTTGGAAATTGAACCTGCTACCCTTTGGTGTACAGGACAATGCTCCAACCAACTAAGCCGCCCATCCAGGGCTGTATATACTATTTTGCAAACTTTTCCATTGACACCTTTCTATATCAATATTCTCATCTCATACAATGCTTTTAAAAAAACAGTAATTCGCCCGACTGGCGTGCCTCAGTGGTTGAGCGTCAACCTATGAACTAGGAGGTCACGGTTTGATTCCTGATCAGGGCACATGCCTGGGTTGCGGGCTTGATTCCCAGTGTGGGGCGTGCAGGAGGCAGCCAATCAGTGATTCTCTCTCATCATTGATGTTTCTCTCTTATCAATGATGTTTCTCATCATTGATGATGTCTCTCTCTCTCCCCCTCTCTCTTCCTCTCTGAAATCAATAAAAATATGTATTTTTTTTTAAAAAGCAGTCATTCAACGGTACTACTAGCATCACTACTAATGTACCAGCCACTTCATGTAGCCCATAGGCTATTTATAGCCTACTATTCAATCTGTCAAAAATGTGGTGCTGCCCTGCAAAGGGGTACACGGCGGGGGAGACTCTGTTCAAACCTATTTAATAGTCACGTAAGTCTCCCACTGAACGGGGGGGGCACCACAACTTGTCAATTTAATCTCATTGTTGGACAGTTAGTTTGCTTCCAATAAATAGTTCACTCTTATAAACACTGGGATAATAAACAGGAAATGCAGCTAATAAACTGAAACATAATTATTTCCTGAGAATTCCTAGAAGTGGAACTAATGGATCATGCAAAAAAATTATATATATATTTCAATCTGAATTTTAAAAAAGTAGTGACAACTCATAATGGCAGTGCATTGTAGTATGTATTTCTCCCAACATTATCTTGTAATACTGGCCACCTAATTAAATTTCTTAAAAAAAAAATCCTTACCCAAAGCACAATAAGATATTATCTTTCAGGAAAAAGTTCAAACTGCTGGAGGAGAAGTCGGTGCTTCACTGCAGATCACATCAGAAAGGCTGACAAGCCCAGTGGCTCCAAGGATTGCAAGACAGTGTTGGAAAAATGATAGGGGCAGGATAATGGGCAGGAAGGCTAATAAATCATAAGGACAACTTCTGTTTATATCTACATTTCCCCAACTTAATCTCGCAAAAGAAAAGCAACCTTCTGCACCCCCCAAAAGAAATGGTGATACCCACCTTGAGGTCTAATGGCTACCAGTCCCCTCACTATACTGAACCAGCCAGAGCCTGAGAGAATCACACTTCCGGGAGCACAGGGCATATGCAATATGGAACTATGGGCCCTGAAAATGGGTAACAGGCTGGCCTAGCTCGTCCTAAGGCCCACAGGCTTATTATAGGGCTTCCGAGCCTCAGACTGGGGCCAGGGCTACTCCTGGTGCGGTCAGTCTCTGCACCGTCCCAGCATCCGGGCTCTGCACTAGAAGATCCCTCTCCCTCACTCTTGGCCAAGTAGTAGGGTGGGGCTCATTGTGGACCATGTGACTCAGGCCCACCAAAGCTTCACAGGCCCCGGCTTCAATGACTGGGTCCGGAATATGCAGGTGACCCAGGCCAGCCGAGTGAATTAAGCACGCACGGCAAGCATAGGAGGTTGGAGCTGCTACAGTCATCTGATCAGAAAGAGCTACCAGGGACAAGAATGCCTTTTGAAGGGTTAAATGGCCCCTTCTTACGGTAGAACCCAAGAATAAAGCACCATCAAGTGACACAGAGACCATGAGTTCCAAGGCATTATTTGCACCCTGAATCCAATTGTACCTGAATCAGACCGAAGCCTCGACATCAGTTTTGTAAGCCAATAAACTCCCCTTCTGCCTAAGCCAGATGTCAGGTTTTCTGTCACCACAGAGCCCTCACCAAGACACAGGCTCTGTCACCCATGTCTCTTCTACTCACAGAACAAAGGAAGAGAAGATCTGATACCTGGGCATTCTGATTCCCAAACTGGGACCAACTTACTAGATCCTGATTTCAACACATCAGGGAACCCTATCTGTACACTAGGACCAGTGATACCAAACTTGTACAAACTGCAAAATTCCATTACAACTGCACCATTTGGATGTGCTTTAAAAGACGAGCCACAAAACCTTCCCAATTTCCATTTTTGCAAGCTCAGGCCTCCTTCAGGCAGCCATGTAACAGCACTGAGAGCTGCTTTTGTGTTGTGCACGCGTTTGTCATCTTCAGGCTCCCAGGGAGAAACTTCCCCGCACTCGGAGCTGCACGGAAGTCTCTGTGCAATGGCATGAGCCATTTTCCAGCTGAAATAGGTATCTGATCTCACCACATCCTATGAAGCTGAAAGACCAGATCTGACCAGAACCTGGCTACCCTCTTCAATTATTATTACTGAAACAATTTCTCTTTGGTTTTAAGCCTGTTTAGAAAGTATTCAGGTTTTGAAGCCAGTGACAGGAAATGCTCACATCTATGTGCCTTTATTGGAAAAACTTTCCCTGTAGTTTAAAACTTGAGGTCCCAATGAGCTTCGTTGTTGTTTAATAACAGTTACTGATTTCACAAATGGGCGCTCATATGGCCAAAGGGCACATTAACATGTAAAGATAAGCAGATAATTAAATCAAAATGGAGCTTTATACCTGACAGCCGGCACCATGGCGTTTCAGGCTTGGCAAATAAGACATCAGATCATTCCAGCCCAGTCCCTGCCCACTTCCTGCCAGAGCTGCCACCACCTAATGGCCATCACACTGTTGTCTATTAAAACGGCGCTAACAGTGAGGCCCTGTTTTCAGAAAAAACACTGTAAGAAAATCCTACAATCAAGCCGCAGCACCACTGGCTCTTCAGGTCATCTTTGAAAATGTGAAGGGAGCTTTGGACCCTGAAATAAACAGCACACACATACTCACTTGCAAACTCACGCTCAAGTGTTGTACCCATGACTGGGGACCGTGACCTGACCGCAGCTTTTCAGAAGGGCATCAGGGGTTCACCTGCACGGCCGCCCCATCCTCCCCCCATACCCCCGCCCGCAGCTCCAGCGGTGAGCGCCTCCCGGAGAGCAGACCCGGCTTTGAATACAGAATGCCCGGCACACACCTGAAAGCAGGGGAAATCGAAGGTCCCGGGGACAAACAACACATGGGCCTCAGTTCTCACGCTGAGACGCACTCCCTGTCCAGCCCATCTAACGTGCACGCCCTCTGACCCAGCACAGCTCCACGCTCCGGATGGAAATCCTCGCTGACTCATGTACTGCCAGCTCCCCCTATGGGAAGGGGAGCACCACAGGAGCGGGGGTTTGGTCAGGCCGGTCCTGACCCTGAGCCCTCAGCTATGGCACAATAATAGCTGGAAAACAGCTTCTGAATGATAATGAGCCCTCTGTAGAAGGCTCTGGTCCGTGTACTGCAACGTGTTCACACATGGCTGGATGAATGAGGCCGCCACACTGAGCGCTGCTCCGGGCACAGCTATTCAGTGCAGCCGGCCCTTGAACAACACGGGTTTGCACTGAGTGGGTCCACTTATCCGGATTTTCCCCCAATAAATCGGTACTGTATTATAAATGTTTTCTCTTTCTTAGGGTTTTAACAACACACCAATTCTGATTACATGGTGACGTTACCAAATACTCAACAGTAAAGAGAGTGGAGCCCTAAGGATTCTTCCTTTCCCCTCTCAAGAACCGGTTCCTAAAATCCAGTTTCTCCTGGGCCCTCTGCTACTAGCACTGCACACTTCATCCGCCCTCAGACGTGACACCAGAATGGCTTCTCAGCCAGCAGTGCGCACTCCTCCCACTCAAGTGCATTTTCACCTCAAACACAGCAAAAGCCAAAATTTGAGGTTAAAAAAGGAGATGTTTACCCTGACACGCCTCCTTTTGAGCTGCATTCCAATCCCCGGGAAAAATTCACATTAATAATGGCCATCACATCCTGGCGGGTGGCTCAGGTGTTTGGAGGGTCCCCCATACACCAAAAGGTTGTGGGTTCCATCCCCAGTCAGGGAAAGTATGGGAGGCAACTGATCGATGTTTCTCTCTTCTCTCTCTCTCTCTCTCTCTCTCTCCTCTCCCTCCCTCTCTAAAAATAAAAACACACATCCTGGGATTAAAACATGACTACTACTAGCCACCACTGCCCCCTTTAGCGAGGGAAAGCTGAGGGGCGTGAGCCTTGGCATGTGGCATTCCAAGCTGCTCCACGGGTTTCCCAGCAGATGAGCTCCAGTGACCTTGTGCTGGTCTGAACTGCATCTTCTCACCTCAACTAGCAAGGGTATCCCACTCCAGGTGTTTGCAGATGCCAGCGCAGAAGCCAGCAGCGCTCCTGAACAAGGCACACCCAGCACAAGGGACTCCCAGCAGCTCTCTCCTTGAGGCCTCTTACTCCGTCATATTGACTCAATGTGCTTGACGACAGAGAGGCTGTCCACTCAGGCTGACGCAGGCACCTGGTCCACGAGGATGAGCCATGTGGACCATCGCGGTCCTCCATTTCCAGGATCATGTCTCAGCGGACAGCAAGAAAAGGCCGAGGACTAAAGTTCTAATCAGGACCATCAAAACCAGACGCAGCTGCTGAAAAGCAAAGGGCAGACTGCTCTTACCGTGGCAGCCCACCATTCTGCTGAACCATGTGAAATCCCAGCTCCAGCTCTCCCACCCCCTGCTCAGTGATGATACTTGGGGTAGCAACACCAGTGGCTCTTCTAGGAGAATCCTATCTAATCCTATCTATCCTATCTAATAAAAGAGAAACATGGTAATTAGCCGCACGGCCGCTCTCCTTCCCATTGGCTAATCAGGGAGCTTTGCAAATTACCTGCCAGCCAAGATGGCGGCCGGCAGCCAGGCAGCTTGAAGCGAACAGGGAGGCTTGCTTGCTCCAGTGATGGCGGACTCCAACGTTCCCCGCCTGACTTGCCGGCCTCTCAGCTGAAACTCTAAGCAACTATGTTGCAAATATAGAAGCTAAACAAAACCCCAGAATCCTGCTTTAGTCAGCCGGGCTTCAGCCAGCCGGACCGCAACATTGTATCAAATACAGAAGGTAATCAAAGGCCAGAAACCTGATTTCAGCAGCCGAGGCCTCAGAGCTAAAGCTGACCCAGAATAAAAAAAAAAAAGAAAAAAAGGAGCGGTTGGGAGCTTCAGTCACCCGCCAGCCTGAAAACAACCCTCAGCCCCTCAGCCAGACTGGCCAGGCACCCCAGTGGGGACCCCCACCCTGATCCAGGACACCCTTCAGGGCAAACCAGCCAGCCCCCACGCGTGCACCAGGCCTCTATTCTATATAGTAAAAGGGTAATATGCCTCCCGGCACCGGGATCAGCG
>NW_005355502.1:1129189-1135416 GCF_000412655.1 Myotis brandtii
ATCCGCCCTGCTCTGTGCATGACAGGGGGCGACGCCCCAACTCCCCAATCGGCCTTGCTCTGAGCCTGACCAGGGGCTGCACCTAGGGATTGGGCCTGCCCTCTGCCACCCGGGAGCGGGCCTAAGCCAGCAGGTCGTTATCTCCCGAGGGGTCCCAGACTGCGAGAGGGCACAGGCCGAGCTGAGGGACCCCCCCTCCCCCCCGATTGCACAAATTTTTATGCACCGGGCCTCTAGTCTATATAATAAAAGCCTAAGCGACCATTACGACGGAATGACCAGAATGACTGGTCAGTATGATGCGCACAGACGCTCAACGCAGGAGCTGCCCCCCCCGGTGGTCAGTGCGCTCCCACAGGGTGAGCGCCGCTCAGTGGCAGTGGCGGGATCCTCTCCCACCTCCGTGGCAGCACTAAGGCGCAGTAAGCCGAGCAGTAAGGAGCAGTGAGCAGGCAGGCTGTTAGCGGTTAGTAGTGAGGGGTCCCAAATTGCAAGGGGGCGCAGGCTGGGCTGAGGGACCCCGCCCCCTGCATGAATTCCATGCATCAGGCCTCTAGTGATTTATAAAAATAGAGCTTCAAATTTTAGGCCTAAAAGAAAAAAGAAAAACAGCCAGAATTAGAAGTTAGTTTTAACACAATATATTGAAAATTGCAGTCTAACCACTGGCAGCTGGGGACAGGAGCCCTATCGCCACATGACTTCTCAGGGAGCCCTAAAACACAGTCCAGGCTTGCTGACAGTGGGCGGCCACCAGCCTTAGTCAAGGGGCCGCTGGTGCTGAGGGACACCGGCGTGGGGTCCCCCTGCCTTGCTGTAGCGGCAGCAGGCCTCACACACTGACAAGGCAGAAACAGTAACTCGCCTCTTTCGAGACTAGTCAAAGAGGAAACGTTTGAAACCATAAATATGACTCACTTTTCAGAAGTTAAGTCAGTTTAACGGGAAAAACCCTCTAAACTAAGAAATAAATCACCGACTGAACATCTCTGGTTCTGACACCCATTCCTGATTAAAGCGAAGGCACATGCAGCACCGAGTGGCTGGCTGCTACCCTCTCAGTTTGAGAAACACTCTGGCGCACCTAGGTAAGAACAAAAATTAATCTCCAGGCCTAAAGGATACCGCCATGATAACAACATAATAAACACCTCCCCAAAGGGCTCCTGGGTACCGTCAATCATATAACAAGTCCACTTCCACCAGATGAACCCCTGCCCAGGCCAGGTACCACTCAGTGTCAGCAGGAGGCCCTCCCCTGCTCCAGCCAAGCCAGCCTCTCAGGCAGCTGACAGCAGCTCCCACAGCAAGAGAAGTACGCCTCACAATCTTGCTTCTCCCAGGCCAAAACATTTTATAAATCCAGGAAAGGAAAATTTTTCATTTATAAGTTCTTTTGACTGAATTTTAAAGAATTGTTTGAGACTATGTAGACCAAGCATGTCAAACTTGTGGCCCACAATGAATATTTTTGCGGCCAAGCCAATATAACGGTATGTAAGAAACATTTTAATAAAAATTTCGGAATTTGCCCTATGACTCAGTGGATAGAGCGTCGGCCTGCGGACTACTGAAAGGTAGGTTCAGTTCCAGTCAGGGGCATGTACCTTGGTTGCGGGCACATCTCCAGTATGGGGTGTGCAGGAGGCAGCTGATTGATGTTTCTCTCTCATCGATGTTTTTAACTCTATTCCTCTCCCTTCCTCTCTGTAGAAAATCAATAAAATATAAAAAAAAATTCGTAACTTAATTTTTAGAATATCCTGTTATACATAATTATTAATAACGAACTACAATGATTGCTAATGACTGATTACTACAATCATGTTGCATTCATTTCCCTTACGCGCCTTATGCGCAGGCGCACCATTTCTCTCCACTAATACTAGCAGTGAATATTATAGCAGCCGATTGCCACGTCATTAGTCTTGGACTGACTTGTTTGGTGTGTGCAACAGGAAATATTTCGCTTTTGAAGCACAAGAATAATAGGTTTATTTGTGTTACGCTTATTAATTTGTGCAGTTATTCAGTGTCTGGTAAGTTAATGTTCAAGAAAAAATATTAAATTTTTATTAAAATGATCTATTATTTTATGTTAATGGTGACTCATTTATTTCAGCCCTTTGTATTCAGCATGTCTCTAACAAAATAAACCTATGTTTCTATGAAAATGGAAGCTTTTGTTTTTTTGCGGCCACATACACTTAAACCTTGTTTATTTGGCCCGTGGGAAGTCTGACATGGTTGCTGTAGACAATTTGTTTCTATTATGCATTCAAAGCTCGAATACATTACACCTTTACTCCTACAGAACATAAACATTCGTGGCTCCCAAGCAGACAGTACATAGAAGAGAAAGGACGTCCTGTTTCAGTGACAGTATCTCAGGTTACCAGTATCAAGCAGACAGGGATAACGTGGAGGTAACGTGAAAAGGGCTAAGTGACACCCAACAAACACTTTTGAAAGTATCAAATGAAAAATACACACCTACTGTGTACCGCGTGCACCGCACAGACCTACCTGCAAGTGCAGTACCAGCCCCTTTCACACGGTCATATTCACAAACACTCACATGCAGTTTACTATGGTCCAGCCTTTGTTTACAAAACACTTTACATATATCAACTAATCCCACAGTCCAACAACAATACCCTCTGAGATTGGTATTATCATCACCATCTATATATATAAAGAGCCAGGGGACGTCACATCCAAAACAACTGAACTGATGACCGAACAGGCTGCATGGGGTGACCAGGCTGGCAGGGGGATTAGTGAGGGATGACCAAACGACTGAACAGCAGGCTGCATGGGGCGACCAGACTGGCAGGGACGGGCAGTGAGGGGCGACCATGCTGGGGGGGGGAGGGGCGCAGTTAGGGGCGATCAGGTCGGCAGGCAGAAGCAGTTGGGGGCGATCAGGCAGGCAGGCAGGTGAGCAGTTAGGAGCCAGCATTCCTGGATTGTGAGAGGAATGTCTGACTGCCGGTTTATGCCCAATCTCCAGGATCGTGCCTAAACTGGCAGTCGGACATCCCCCGAGGGGTCCTGGGTTGGAGAGGGTGCAGGCTGGGCTGAGGGGAACCCCTCTCCCCCACCCCCCGTGCACGAATTTCATGCACGGGGCCTCTAGTTTTATAAATAAGAAAACTGAGACACAGACAGTATAAATAAATTGCCTAAGGCAGCCGTGGGCAAACTACGGCCTGCGGGCTGTTTGAAATGAATAAAACTAAAAAAAAAAAAAAGACCGTACCCTTTTATGTAATGATGTTTACTTTGAATTTATATTAGTTCACACAAACACTCCATCCATGCTTTTGTTCCGGCCCTCCGGTCCAGTTTAAGAACCCATTGTGGCCCTTGAGTCAAAAAGTTTGTCCACCCCTGGCCTAAGGGCACACAGCTAGCAAGTGGCAAAGCTAAAATTCAAACCCATGTACTATTAGTCTTCCTCAAAATTAAGAATAATGCTTTTCAAATCCCTTTTTAAAAATCTGGAAGTTTAAACTGACTCTTTCAGAACGGGTCTTTATTGGTATGTATAAGTCTGTCAGTCACTGAGAAATGAGAGACAGGGCTAGGCCAGTGTCTTTCAAACTCTAACTGCAACCTCCAGTGAGAAAAATTTACATCCTGAGCAATGCACATATAACAATACATGTACAACTCACAAGTCTTGCCAAGGTTGTGGGTTCCACCCCTAGTCAAGGCACATACAAGAATCAACCAATGAGTGCATGAGTACGTGCAACACCAAAGTGATGTCTCTCTCTCCCTCTCTATCTAAAAAGTGATAAAAAACAAAAAAAGAAGTTTCTTGCAGCAGCATCCACCCACGCTTCTATGAGGCACTCTAATTTATATGTGTTCTCTTTTTTAGTTGATTTTTAATTGTTGGTTATAACCTACTAATTAGATATGAGCCATAGTAAGAAAATCTCAAGATCAAACTTAAAGATTCCCTCCCATGTCTTCATGGTGCCAGAGAGAACACTGGCATGTTATAACCATGACAGCAGTTCTCCCCACAGCTGCTCTATGAGGCTGGCACTAGTGACAGCCCTATTTTACAGATGAGAAATAAGCTCAGGAATAAAGCATCTTCCTCAAGTTCCCACATAGAAGAGACCAGCACCAGTGAGTGGCACCAGTCACTCCCTCTGCTCCCCCAGTTTCCCAGCCTCTTTCTAGTTAGGTGGGGAACTGTGTCTTTTCTGGGCCAATGGGCTGTAGGCAGATATGATACTTATCATTTCAGGCCCAACCGTAGATTTGGCACATGACAGCCCAGCCATCTCTCCCTGCCACGGTGACCAAGACAGGACATGAGTGGACCAGCAGCCCAGGTCTCTGTGTGACTGTATAAAGGCACCCTTCAGCCTACTGACCCGCGTGGAACGTGAAGCAATAAACTTTTACAGATCAAGGCACACTCTGTAAATTCTAATCCTCGGGAATGCTACAGTTCAGGCCTGGCCATCTTTACTGCGGTGCCCTCACAAATAGTTCAATGTGCTGCTTCCTCCAACCTCTCTGCCATTGGACTAACCACACACACACAGCCCCAGGGAGCAAGCCATTATTTAACAGTTACCCTTCACCTACAAAATAAAATGCTAACTCAACAAAGCACACAAGGCCCTTCTGAATTTGGCCTCAACTGCTGTCATTCTCCGCTCTCACCCCACATTCCTCAGCACCCTGACACCCGGCCATGCCCAAGAGGCCAGACCCTCGTGCACTGCAGCTTTCACACGCTGTTCCCTCACTGCCTGGAAGGCCTCTCACTCCAGCGCTGGTCTTTCAGGCCCAGCTCAGGTCTGACCTCCCACAGGGCTCCTCTCTCTGCCCGCACACCCTCATTGATGGCACTGACACTAGTTAGTGCTGACTTTACATTTTCTAACTGTTCTTATGTCTATAATCGTTAGGTTGGTTTTCCTACCACACCATAAAGGTCCTTAAAAACAAGGTCCACGATAGGCACTCAAATTTATTAGAATGAATATTTGGCAACATATGAACACATTTCTTTTTCTTGAAACACAGCGTCTCCAATCCAGACTATATATACTTCACTTGGAATTCAATAGTGGCTCAAATTTGGAGGCCAAATTTTTCTAGCTTACCAGACTGGTTTTGCATTTCAGAAGCACCTATGAATGATCCATATTCCGTCTGGGAAAGCTGGCTCCCTGCTCACATATGTCTAACTTGAGAACTACAATAGTCTGGTTCTTTCTAGAAAACATCTTGTATCTGTAGTGAAAGCTGTTAAAAGTGTGTTGTGAGAAGCTGTGTTCTGTTAATCTGCTATTGTAATCAAAAGCTCCTTTGCTTAAGCGCTGTTGGCTGTCAGAAGTGCCACCTCCCGGAGGGAGGCCTCAGAGCTTGGTGTTGAAAGAGTCAATTGAAGAATCGTATGCAAGTAGGGAAGCTAGAAACCAGAGAGGAGCAGCGGAAGCCAGTCTCCGAGGAAGGAGACACTGTTCCCTTCCAAGTGGGCCGAAGCAACGGGACAGCTTTCTACCTGGCGCGGAACTTTGTATTATCTCTTTCTGCCAGGCCAAGCGATGACTGTGAGCTGAAAACTTAGAAAGCATTTGCTTGAATAAATTAAGCAATTCCAGTTCTTTGCCTGAAGAGGTTTAAAGAAAGAGTTAAAGTCTTCAGTTACTATTACTTGAAGTTACCATGAAAGTTCCAGTTTCTAACAACCTGAAAGGGCTTTAGTTTAGAAATGAAAAGACTCCCGATGAACTGAAAGGTGAGCCTTTCACAGGTGACCAGTGGTGCTGGGAACAGCACGGATGGCTTGAGGTTTCGGACTTCACCATGATGTCCGCACATCTCTCATTCTAACTAAATTACACTTAATCTTCTCAAATGTGTGGTCTTGAATGCTTGTACTTCAATGGAGATGATCCTGCCCTGGAAATAATTATTTGTGTGACTGGGAAAGAATATTCTGTCATGTGGCTCTCATCCTCAAAAGCCGAACTACTCAGCTGCCCATAGGAGATCGTAACCAAGACTCATTGATCCAATGGCAATTTCCCAAGAAGAGAATAAAATAAACAACTTCACTCTGCTTTGCAAATCCTAATCTATAGACCAAGGGCAAATGTCACACCCCTGCCCATCCCCTTCCAGAATTTCTCCAGACTTACCAGCAATTATGTATAACTAGAGGCCTGGTGCACGACATTCGTGCACTG
>NW_005355502.1:1135836-1147732 GCF_000412655.1 Myotis brandtii
CCGGCCGGGGGGGGGGGGAGGGGGTGTCCCTGGGTTCCCCTCAGCCCTGCCTGCACCCTTTAGCAGTCCGGGAGCCCTCAGGAGATGTCCGACTGCCGGCTTAGGCCCACTCCCCTAAGCCGGCAGTCGGACATCCTTAGCGCTGCTGCAGAGGTGGGAGAGGCTCCCGCTACTGCCACTGCGCTCGCCAGCCATCAGCCCGGCTTGTGGCTGAGTGGCACTCCCCCTGTGGGAGTGCACAGACCACCAGGGGGCAGGCCCTGCATTGAGTGTCTGCCCCCTGGTGGCCAGCGCACGTCATAGTGACCGATGGTTCCTCCGTTCGGTCATTTGCAAACTAGCGTTTTATTATATAGGATAATAAAAGTATAATATGCTAATTAGACCAACATCCTTCCGGATGAAGCAGGGGCTGTGAGGGAGGCCCAGTTCCAGGTGCCGGAGGGAAGCCCAGGTCCCGGGTGCCAGAGGGCAGCTGATACCAGCAGCTGGGGGAAGGAAGGCCTACTCTTGCATGAATTTCGTGCATCGGGCCTCTAGTCTATCAATAATGACTAATGCCTGCATCAAGGGGAATGGACTGTTTCAGAAACCTGTGTACGGAGGTCTTGTGGGTCTGTGTGAAGAATGAATGTCATGAAGTCGATTTCAGTGAGAAAAGAGATTTTTAATCCTGCAAGTACAACCTCGAGTAAAGACTTTCTCCCTTTCCGAATGCATCGATACAGGTCAGGAGATAAGACAGCATGAAGGAAAAACCAAAGTTCCAGCTTGAGTGCTTGTGGCTTGTAACAGGTTCCACTCAGGTGGGGAAACTGAGTTCTCATTATAAAATCAAGTGGAAACTTTGTGTTAAAGTAACGAAGGAGGAGAAAAATCTTGGACTACACCCCTGTCACCACTTTGCTCTGTTTTAACCTACTTTTGACTAGATAGCACGTGGTGTAGAAAGATAGCAGCCTCGGAAACATCTTTATAGCAATCTTTTAAAACTACAATTTGAAACATTAATTTATCACAAGGAGCTATACCAGATGCATAGCCCTTTATGCCAAGGTAATTATAGAATAAAATCACTTGCAGAACACAGGCCAACCACCAAATGTAGATAATGGAATATTACAGTGTTAAGATACACGCAAAATGTCTAGGGAACAAAGTCAAGAACCCACAGACTATCTTAGCTATTACACAACTGAGATTTCAGTTTTATTCTGGGATTTTACTTGAAAAGAAAGCACCTCCCACAGAAGTTTGTTTCATTTCTACAACTGCTCGTTTTACTTCTCAAGACCTCCACTATGTTGACTTTCAAGTGATATGACAGAAAGTGAAATGAAATTTGAAACAAAGCTTGCCTCGATGTTTAACTTCACTGCAGGGCTCACAGCACACTGTACCCTTAAAGCAGTTACCAGCAGGAAGTAATGTACAGGTCACTAAAATGGGGCAGAGTCTCGGCCTTCCAGAACCTAGAATACATGGAGCATTCAAGGGAGGGGGTGGCTTTGTGTCCCACTCAACAGAACAAGTCAGAACCCTAACTCCTACCACGGGCATTCCAACCCCAAAGACTGGAAGGAACTAAAGAGCAGTCCAGGTTGCGGGGAAATTCTAATGGTGAGAGAGAAAGCAATATTATTCATTTTTCATTATTTAAAAAAAGCTACCACTACTAACATCTATATTTTTAAACGCTACATAATCTACTTATGGGTATTTTTTACCATGAACCCACACACAGAAACTCATCTGTTTACTTGAGTTAGTTAGTCGGGTCTTTAAATCCACTCAGCAAATCCAACTGCTCTACACTGTGCCCATCCCCACAAAGACTTCATAAAGTGAGGATAATCACAGTAAATAGTTTTTAGGGTTCAATAAGATAATACATTTGAAGGATATGGCATTGTGCATGAGAATTCCTGAGTCTCAAACCTTAGAAACGACCTCACTATTCCTACATAACCTCTATGATCTTACATATTTGTTTAACACCCAACTACTGCTCACTTAATACTTTTCTTAAAAACAAAAAAGTCATATCCACTGTGTTATCATCCTAAGCAACACTATCCTTGGAAGTCATGGAAAGATGCCTGCTATGTTTTCCTTAATCTGCATACAAATACAAAACTAGTAAACGAAGTGTCCACCTACACATCACCTCGCGCACCATCAGCACACATACACAAATGGAGCTACAGCCACACTGTGGGAAAGGGATTTAGTCCCAGGTGCTCTTTATAAAATTAAATGTATTGGGGTGACACTGGCTAATAAAATTATATAGGTTCCAGGTGTACAATAACACATCATCCGTAAATTGTATTGTGTGTTCACCACCCTAAGCCAAGTCTCCTCCATCACTATTTATCATCCCCCTTTACCTTATCCTACTCCTCTCATTCCCCTTTTTCTCTGGTAATCACCATACCATTGTCTATGAGGGTTTTTTTTGCTTAATCCTTTCACCTTTTTATCCAGCCCCCTTATCCCCTCCTCTCTGAAAGCTGTCAGCATGTTCTTTGTATCTATGAATCTATTTCTATTTTGTTAGTTCATTAGATTCCACATATGAGTGAGATCATATGATATTTGTCTTTCTCTGACTGGCTTATTTCACTTAGCATAATACTCTCCAGGTCACTCCATGATGTTGCAAATGGTAAGACTTCCTTCTTTTTTTTACAGCCAAGTAGTATTCCATTGTGTAAATGTACCATCGCCATTTTATTTGCTTATCTACTTACTAGAGGTCCGGTGCACAAAATTCACGCACAGAGGGGTGGGGGGCCCTCAGCCCAGCCTGCACCCTCTCGCAATCCGGGACTGCTGGCTCCTAACCGCTCGCCTGCCTGCCTGCCTGCCTGATCACCCTTAACCACTCTGCCTGCCTGATCGCCCCTAACCACTCTGCCTGCCTGATCGCCCCTAACCACTCTGCCTGCCTGATCGCCCCTAACCACTCTGCCTGCCTGATCGCCCCTAACCACTCTGCCTGCCTGATCGCCCCTAACCACTCTGCCTGCCTGATCGCCCCTAACCACTCTGCCTGCCTGATCGCCCCTAACCACTCTGCCTGCCTGATCGCCCCTAACCACTCTGCATGCATGTCTGATGACCCCTAACCACTTGCCTGCCTGCCTGATTGCCCCTAACCACTCGCCTGCCTGCTTGATTGCCCCTAACTGCCTCTGCCTGCCTGCCTGATCACCCCTAACTGCCTCTGCTTCAGCCCCTGCCAAAGACGTCTGGAAGGTCATTTGGCTGTCTGGTCTAATTAGCATATTACGCTTTTATTATTATAGAGGCCCAGCACAAGAAATCACATGAGACCCCAGAGTTCCTGCTAGTGCACTAGCAGGAATTTGCACCTCCTGGTGACAGGTCGTTTGGTCATTAAAGCGTTATGGCCACTGGCCTTTTATAATATAGATAGGTACTTGGGCTGCTTCCAAATCTTGGCTACTGTAAATGAACATAGGGGTGCATATACCCTTTTGAATTAGTGTTTCGGGTTTCTTCGGATAAATTCCCAGAAGTGGGATCACCGAGTCATAAGACAGTTCCATTTTTAATTTTTTTAAGAAACTCCATACTGCTTTCCATAGTATAGTCTGAAATGCTTTAAGTCACAGTTAAGCAAACAGACTCAAAGAGCCACATAGTAAGTGGTGGTAGAGTCCAGACTAGAATCTAGGACAGTGATGGCGAACCTTTTGAGCTTGGCGTGTCAGCATTTTGAAAAACCCTAACTTAACTCTGGTGTCGTGTCACATATAGAAATTTTTTGATATTTGCAACCATAGTAAAACAAAGACTTATATTTTTGATATTTATTTTATATATTTAAATGCCATTTAACAAAGAAAAATCAACCAAAAAAATGAGTTCGCGTGTCACCTCTGACACGTGCGTCATAGGTTCGCCATCACTGATCTAGGACTTAGTCCTAACATGATGGTCCCACCAGAGTAGCATCTCCAGGTGGGTGAGCTACAGGGAGCTTAGAGACCCGGCCTCCAGAGTTCACGAGTGACCCTCAGCAGCTGGAAAGCCCTTTGCACACAACATAGTACCTGACAGCCTCTTCTCCAAGAACGGACCAGCTAAAATAAATCTGTATCCTTCATACTGCCAAAGATAAAACATCTCCTGAATCTGTTTCTCATTTTTAAAAAAAATATATTTTTATTGATTTCAGAGAGGAAGGGAGAGGGAGAGAGAGATAGAAACATCAATAATGAGAGAGAATCATTGATTGGCTGCCTCCTGCAAACCTCCAAATGGGGATCGAGCCTGCAACCCAGGCATGTGCCCTTGACCGGAATCGAACCTGGGACCCTTCGGTCCACAGTCCGATGCTCTATCTGCTGAGCCAAACCAGCTAGGACTGTTTCTCATTTTTTAAAAAAATGTATTTTATTGATTTTTTACAGAGAGGAAGGGAGAGGGATAGAGAGTTAGAAACATCGATGAGAGAGAAACATTGATCAGCTGCCTCCTGCCACTCCCCACTGGGTATGTGCCCACAACCAAGGCACATGCCCTTGACCGGAATCGAACCTGGGACCTTTGAGTCCGTAGGCTGACTCTCTATCCACTGAACCAAACCGGCCAGGGCTGCCTAATTTTTTTTGTGTGCATTCAAAGAATATACTAGATATTCTAAATTTTTTATCAAAATCTTATTAAAAGTTAAACAATATCTTCATTCATGTATTCAAAGTCAACATTAATTTTATTTTAACATTATGTTTTGTTCAAATTTTTTTTCTACTAGTATTTTTAATACAATCAGCAAACAATATGTCAAAGATGAAAACAAATGTAGTAAAGGTTTCCTTAAGTTTTTGAATATGTAACTTCATATACTTGCGATTCATAATTTTTTTCCTAAACAGCTGTAAAGCCAGCAAAAATGCCTTGGCAATTTTAGCATAGTTCCTAGGGTATTGGTTGGCACTCAAAGGGTTAAGGAGGCAGGTTTCCACCTCTGGGCTTTAGGCTGGCTTTGGAAACAGGCTGCAAGTTTCCATTACAATTGTTCCTGTGTTTTCCAGATGCCCAGAGCAGGTTTATTTTCCACACACTATCCACACACTATGCCACACAGCCCCCAGTAAGGGGAGAGAACATTATAAAGTTCCTGGCCCTTTGGGAGATGCCAATCCTGGTGAGTTTAGCTATGCATGCATTTGGCTAATAATAGCTAACTTTATTAAATTTTAATTATGTGCCAGGCACTGTGCCATATCCTGCAAACACACTATCTCAGTGAATCCTAGAAACGATTTACTATGATTATCCTCACTTTACACTGAAAGGAATAGAGGCTTACCCTCTGCTAAGTGGTAAGTAGGTGGTAGGGTTCAGACTCAAACCCAGACTGACTGCAGTCCGACGCTCTTAACCGATGCCCTACATACACTCGACTCTTCAAAGTCACACTGAAAAGAAGCATGAATTCTGTATACTCAATTTCTTACTAAGTGAGCTCATTCTTGCATCATGGAGGTCTAGAGAGTGAGTAGCTGTTGGTTGAGCGGTGTTTTGTGCACCTAAAGGTTGCTAGTTCAATTCCCAATCAGGGCACACACCTGGGTTTTGGGTTTGATCTCCAGGAAGGCAGCCAATGGATGCTTCTATCTCATCTCTTTCTCTCTCTCTCATTCATTCTCTATCTCATCTCTCTCTCTCTCTCTCTCTCTCTCTCTCTCTCTCCATGTCCTTGGGTGAGGATTTCTTTTTCATATATAAAAAAAGATTTATATATATACACACATATATATTTGGTCTTTGTCCCCAGTTTCAGTTAAAGCTCCTAAAATCCTTGGACCTTCTTACTCATAGGAGTGCCTTTTGTTATCCATCAGGACCACATGGAGCTGCTGCTAACATGTGACTCAGGGTGGTGGGCCCTTAGTTTCAGAGAGGGGCTGGCCACACCAGAAGGAGCAGGCACAGGATTAAAAGGTAGAAACTTTCAGTGCCACCTCCAGACCACAGGGGAGGGAAAGGTGGCTGGAGTTCAATAACCAGTTGCCAATGAATTAATCAACTATGCCTTCATACAGGAACTCAATGAAGCTGAACAAGGCTAGGGAGCTTTAGGGCCGGTGAACCATCCAGGTGCTGGGAGGCCAGCATGCCCAAAAGTGACCCGGAAGCTCTGTGCCCACAATCCCTACCCTGCCCTGCGCATCTCTCCCATTTGGCTGCTCCCAAGTTGTATACTTGAGAATGAAGCTGTAATCCTGCATATCATGCTGTCCTGAGTTGTAACACATGTTCTGGCAAATTATGCCCACACCCCCTGGGGTGGGGGTGGGGGGGTCACGGGAACCTTGCAGTCTGCAGGCAGTAGTGCAGGTAGCTTGGGGCTCCCCAATCCTGGCTTGTCTCTGAAGTGGGGCAACCCTGTGAGACTGAGTCATTAACTTGTGGTGTCAGCACTAACTCTAGGCAGTTCATGTCAGAACTGAACTGAACTGAATTACTGGACACTCAGCTGTGTCAGAGAATTGTTGGAATGACATAGTTAATAACCTCAAAGAAAGAGGTCCACATTAAAACCAACTTAACCAATGCCTTAGAAGTCACTTCCCTGCTTGGTTTAATCGTTAGGTTTACCACTCTCACTGATTCAGAGCCCTGCATGCCAGTTTCGGCACTTGCAGAACTCTGGCCTGATGGACATATCCACATTACCTGTTAAAATAACGTTTCTTTTAAAAGAAGACCAAAGAACTAATTTCGCCTGCTAAAGAGAACATGGGATGTTGTAGAAGTGTGAAGTTAATATGGGTTTTGTTTAGTTGATCATTTTAGCTGTGATTTATTTCACATTTATTATAGCTCTCCTGAGAGAATCGTGTGCCACCTCAACAGTTTACATGTAACTGTTCCCTGTGGATAGCAGGCATTATGAGATGACAAGACACGACCTGAGCATGAACTGAGGCAAATATGAACGGACTGACTCAAACTCGAATGGACCAGGGATATGACTTACCCTCGCTTACTAACTTCTGTCAAAAATCAAGTCAAAGGAGACAGATCTCTAAAGAGTTAGGCCAGTACTCCATAAGCTGATCTTAGTGACCAATCTGGTTAAAACAGCCTCTGTGTCCTGCAGGCATCCCTCCCCATCAGGAACACAAACTCCAGGCCCAGAAGAGCAGCTGCGGTCAGGGCCCTGATTACCCAGCACCACAGGCCCGCAGCTCCCTCCTCAAAAGGTATTCCCGCGCTGGGCCACCTTCTGGGCCTACTCCTTCCCCATCACTCTCCCCGCAGCAGGGGCCACTGTGAGCACTCTCCATCCACTTCCCGCTGGGCCCCGGGCAGTGCTCTTCACCCTATTCCAGTCCACAACACCTCCTCCTCCCCACAGAACCCCCTACTCACAGCCTCTAGAAAGGTCTTCAGACTATTCTCGTTCAGTGTTAGGAAACCCACAGCAAAATTCTCCTTACCACAGGCATCAGTTACAACCAACTGTTTCAAGTAAATGACTAGACAAGGGACTAGTTATTTCAAAGAAAAACTGATTAGGAGAAAAAAGAACCATAGAAATATTCTTTAAAATAGACAAAGAATAGTCACTCTTGCATTCCACTCATCTAGAAAAAGAAAGTGTCGAAGCTGGGAAATGCCTCCACTGAGGATCCGGGCTCCTAGCATGTCCTGATCCTGCGACTCGGACGCAGTGGCATTCCCAGCCTTCACCTCCTGTCTACAGAGCAGCCACTAGGCCAGCCGTGGGCAAACTACGGCCCGCGGGCGTTGGAAATGAATAAAACTAAAAAAAAAAAAAAAAGACCGTACCCTTTTATGTAATGATGTTTACTTTGAATTTATATTAGTTCACACAAACACTCCATCCATGCTTTTGTTCCGGCCCTCCGGTCCAGTTTAAGAACCCATTGTGGCCCTCGAGTCAAAAAGTTTGCCCACCCCTGCACTAGGCAGTCATTAAGTAGAGACAAAGCAAGTATTCAACGGAAAATAAATTTGCTTCAGATTTTAAAAAAGGAGGTGGCCATTGGAGTTATTTCCACAGGGTTTCCCTGCTCAGATTCCAGGGAAGATCACTGGAAGAGGAAGTATTCAACTTGGCATTTTGCAAAGGTATTCTGCACAGCAAGCCCCGCCAGGATAGCTGCAGAAGTTGGACTGATAAAGACTCAACTCCTATTTGAAGTCCCCTGTCCCTTTCAGCCAGGGCCTGGCGAGGAAGGCCAGCTGCTGGCCAGTCTCACCACCCTGACAGCCTCACGTGGCACAGGCTGGAGGCGGTGCAGGGAGTCTTCTCCAAAAGAACAGTAGTTTGTGACAAAACGTTAGCGTAAAGAACCACGATTACAGGCCAACCCCAAGGGTTCAATCAAACTCAAACTGAGTGCCAGCAGCGATGTGGGCGAAGCAGCGTAAATGAGAAGCCAAGTAACGCAGGGGCCCGATTCTAGTCCTGTGGCTGCCAGTTTCTTGTTGTGCAACTTAAAAAGCAAGTTTACTAACCTTTCTAGATTTCCATTTCCCTATTAACACATTTCGTACCGCTCAGGAGTTTTCTCGTGTTTCGCACGCCATCTGTTAAGGACCGCTCACGAGTGTTCTCTTTTTTCACGCCCATGGAAAAAGGAGCGAATCTAGATACTTATGTAAATTTTGTTTGGTCCCTCTTCATAGAGGAAAATGTTTTACGCAGTACCATACGTTAAAAAAGTACTAGGAACTTTAATTGTTTAATTGTTTTTGTAAATAAAAATGTTATAATTATTGAAAAACAACACCTAAAGTGCATTATGATGATTTAAATAACGTGCAGTTTGCCCAAAAACGTGTGGTCCCTGGCGTATGTCTTAGAGATTTCTATGCGGTATGCAATGTGTTAAATCAATGCTTTCAACCTGTTTTCAGTCTCAAAATACTGACATCTTAAGGGAAAAACCACTATAACAGAATATAAAGTAACTTTCACAGAGTAAAGCAAAATGTGATGTAATGGAAGGAAGACATCAAGCCCCCTTTCCCTACATACTCTAGCAATGACCCCTGAGAGGGGTCCCCATAGCCCAGTTTGAAAAAATAACACACTAGATATATTCTAAGATTCTTGGAGGGTCTTTCTCTGCTTCTTCCTAAACTGGAAGGAGAGGTGTTAACTGCATTCATTATACTTCAGTCTTGTTCAGAATCAAAATTATGGGTCACACACCAACCCACTTTAGGCGAACACTGCAGAGTCTAAACCAGGGGTGGGCAAACTTTTTGACTCGAGGGCCACAATGGGTTCTTAAACTGGACCGGAGGGCCGGAACAAAAGCATGGATGGAGTGTTTGTGTGAACTAATATAAATTCAAAGTAAACATCATTACATAAAAGGGTATGGTCTTTTTTTTTTTTTTAGTTTTATTCATTTCAAACGGGCCGGATCCGGCCCACGGGCCGTAGTTTGCCCACGGCTGGAAACCCTTCACCAACCAACAAGAGCTAAAAGCTATACCTACACGTTGCTGTCTTGAGAGAATGGATAAGGAGGCAAGTCTTTCTGACAGTCTCCTAGACTGAGGAAAGATTGGGGCAGTGGCTACAAAAAAGTGCTAAACATCTTCAAAAATGAGAAGTCCTACCCTGTGCAGTGTTGCTATAAGATCCTTGTCAGTCGTCATCACATCTGGTCGCCATCTACAGGCCTCAGTGACAGAATGATTTCCAGTCTCCAGGTCCTGGGGCTGAGCCCTCCAGCAGAGCAGGGCAGAACAGGAAATGGAAGAGGCTTCCCCAAACTGCAACCCAGGCTTCCATGCTGCAACCCAGCCCAAACCCAACAATCCAGCCCAGCTCACAGGACATCCAGAGCAGACCCAGCCCTCAGGACATCAGGGGAGTCATCAGCTCCCGGCCTGCCACGGCCCTGCAGTCAGGTGAGTGGGGTGCTGGCCGTAGGTGGCTTGTTCTGCCACAACAAAAGCAAATCATCACTCAAGACTGACTTACTGAGCTTACCTACTCTGATGTATGGGATTGCAGTAAGGTCTCATTCGCAACATTTTAAAGATGATTTGGCACTTTGCCCCTCCCATTTTCTACTTTCAACATCACAACTTCCAAGAATTAGAGTTTGAGCCACTTCCAACTTTTTCTCTTGTTATTTCATTAAATTAATGTTAAATTCTACTTTTTAGTCATTCGTTAGTTAAATGGTCGGTGTGGTGGTAATCTCCTTGTTCCCCAAAAGAAATAAGACCCTCCATTACCTAGAAAAACAGACACAGAACTAGTGAAACTTGATTTGAATTCAAAGGCACTAACTCAATTAAAATCCAGTTCTACTGTGCAGCAGCTTCAGGATATGCAGGAAGAATTGACCAGGTTCACTGGTATCAACATCTGTAAACAGACACAAAAGGCCAGTGTAAGTTATCAAGAGCTGGGGACAGGGGGGTTAACGTGTAATTACCATGGTTTCCATCTGAGTAACCCCTCTCCCCTCACACCAACTGGTGGCAGCCAGTGTGCAGTGAGCTGTCCACACCGTGGCACAGCTACCACAATAGCAGCAGAGCCCGAGGAACTTCAGACCTCCAATGCCACGCAAATACCCACACTCCAAGTGGCATCTGCTGGCCTGCTTTTCAGCAGTTTGTCCAAAAGCCCCCAAAGTGTAAGAAACAAATTCACTGGTAACCTAGATTAGCCAGCCCGGCTCCGAGGTTCTAAGTTCCTTTAGATTTGTGGAGTCTTCTCAAAGCACAGTTAGTGGCCAATGTAGGAAGCAATGGAGTCTCCAGCATTCGAGTCCCTTCCTACCCATCCTCCCACTTCAGAAATAAGAAAAGAGCCACCAGTCTCCAACTGGCTGATGACACCTCGCCTGCAGGATATCTTCACACCTGAGTGATAATAAACCACTGCAATGAAGATGAACAGAGGACAGTCTAATCATCTATTGGCTAGAGCAGTGGTTCTCAACCTGTGGGTCGCGACCCCTTTGGGGGTCAAACGAGCCTTTCACAGGGGTCGCCTAAGGCCATCGGAAAACACATATATAATTACATATTGTTTTTGTGATTAATCACTATGCTTTAATTATGTTCAATTTGTAACAATGAAATTGGGGGTCACCACAACATGAGGAACTGTATTAAAGGGTCGTGGCATTAGGAAGGTTGAGAACCACTGGGCTAGAGCATTTGTAGTCTAGCATTAGGACACAAAGTCAAAAATTCTGTAACCCCGGCCAAAGCCAAATTATCTATGTACGAGAATCACAAAGGCATTCTCCCTTCCTCTGAGCTACTCTGCAGGACAGAGGGGGGATCTATTGTTTGCCTCACTCCAGCTGTGCACTCTGGTCGCTTGCTGGCTAACTAAGACTTTCTTTTTGCCTTCAAATTGGAATTTAGTAATTCAGTACCAGGCTCTATTCCAGTGATGGCGAACCTATGACACGCGTGTCAGAGGTGACACGCGAACTCATTTTTTTGGTTGATTTTTCTTTGTTAAATGGCATTTAAATATATAAAATAAATATCAAAAATATAAGTCTTTGTTTTACTATGGTTGCAAATATCAAAAAATTTCTATATGTGACACGGCACCAGAGTTAAGTTAGGGTTTTTCAAAATGCTGACACGCCGAGCTCAAAAGGTTTGCCATCACTGCTCTATTCCATCCCCTTCAGGAACCCCAAGACTGCCCAGGAATCTCTATTCAAGTTCTGACAGTTTACCTACCCATGTTACTAAAGTACTAGAACAGGGGTGGGCAACCCCTGGCACGCGTGCCAAACATGGCACGCCAGTAACTTTTGCTGGCAGGCGAAACCCTCTCTTATAATCTTCCATTTACAATTTTTTTCTTAATATCGACTTTTTTATTTTT
>NW_005355502.1:1147845-1151514 GCF_000412655.1 Myotis brandtii
AAAACTTTGCAACAGCATTACTCTCCATGTTTTCATCCACATACGCTTTTGTTCTCAGTGATGAATTTTGTTAAGTCTCGTAATAGGAGTAGCCTGACGGATGAAAGTAGTAGCTCGTGCATATCTCTGAAGGTCATGAAATATAAACCTGATGTAAAATCTCTGTCATCAGTGATGCAGCAGCAGAAGTCCCACTGATAATATCAAACGGAGTCATAAAGTTTTCTGTCGGACTATCAGTGTACATGTATACATTAAAAAATAAATGTATTTTTCATCATCATATACTGTGTTTTTGTCGCTCGAATGAATTTTATTATTTCTTCAAGGTTCATCACATACGTACACCTTAAGAGATATCAAGTAGGCGTAACATGTTCTCAAAAAATTAGGGTTGGCATGCAGAAGAATTCTGAGTCAGAGATTTTGCTGGTTTTGGCACGCACTCACAAAAAGGTTGCCCACCCCTGTACTAGAACCTACAACAGGCAACGAGTCCTCAATTTCTGACTCATTTTCCCTAAACACTGAATGATTTAATTTCTAATACTGACTTTACTACAAATAGATCAAACAACGTGTAAGCCTTTCAACCGCTTGGCTCAAAGAACCAATTCACCCAAAGAACACACCAGTCACTGTTGTGGGCTTCAAAAGAAGAAAATGGCATCTTCTTTACTGCAGGTCACTGCAACATGGCTCAGGAGGGCCAAGTCCAAGAGGGCCTTTCAAGTGGACAATCTGGTCAAGGTGAGGCTAGAAGTAGCTGACCATTGGAAATGAATGGCCCCAACGAAAGGCAAAAGGCAGTTGCATCCCTCGGTTACATGGCAGTCTGAAGATGCAGACATGGTGGGACTGGGCCCACAATGGTCATTTATCTAATATGATGCACTGAGTGAACTTTTAGCACCAACCCACATCTCAGCTGAGTGTTATTAGTCACTAGGCAGACTAGACATGAGTGAGTAGAAATATTGTAACATAAAACCCACCTCCTTACAAAAACTTTAAACTTAGATCTTGATGGTCATCTTTATAGACCAACGGGGGCATATTATTATCATTTGCCCACCCTTCAACCCTAAATTCATGCACAGGAGCAAAGGAGGATTCATATACTGAAACACATTTGGGGTCCTCGTTACGCAATTTTAAATGGTAGCATATCCGAGTCCTGTAAGGAAAAAGGTATGCACTCAATTATGAACACAGAGGTTGAGATTTACCTGCCAGAAAAGACCCATATGACCACAGCCACCTCCTTTCCCATTCTCAGCTGGGTGACTTTTTAATTTAAATTACAATAGCCCATCAGTAGCTACAAAACAATAAGTGTAAGACTCTAGGAAAGGCCATAGAATGGATCAAAAGGAGCATTCACCTTGTTCTTATCTGCCTACCTACTGTGAGCCCAGCCTCCTCCTCTCCCACCTGGGCTCTTTCCCTTCTCCTCTTCGCTCACTGGGCTCTGGGTAATTGCTGCCCCTTCCCTTCGTTGCCCTACCTTCACACCCTTCTCCACCTCACCTTTCCTTCCCATTTCCCAGAACTTGCCATAGTCACTCCTGCTAGTTCCTGCACTAGCCACCTAATCCCAGAGTCCAGAATGCTCCTGCCCTCTTTGCAGCGCTGACTACTTTTTAGTTAAAGCTCAACTCAGTGTCACCTCCTCAGAAAGGTGTTCCTTGACGGCCTGCCAATCACTGTCTGTCCCATCACTCTCGTTTTCTTTTTTCTTTTTTTAAAAATATATTTCTTTATTGATTTCAGAGAAGAAGGGAGAGGGGGGAGAGAGAAACATCAATGATGAGAGAGAATCATTGATCGGCTGCCTCCTGCATGCCCCCTACTGGGGATTGAGCCCGCAACCCAGGCATGTGCCCTGACGGGAATCGAACCTGGTACCCTTCAGTACGCAGGCTGACGCTCTATCCACTGAGCCAAGCCGGCTAGGGCCCATCACTCTCGTTTTCTTTGGCACGCATCAAAACCTGATTTATATGTTTGTTTAGTATGTGTTCCCACCTGGACCTGATGTAAGCTTCCTAAGAGTGGACATTATGCTTGTGTTCATCTTTGAATGCCCAGGGCCCAAAACACCAGCTAAGCACTTAGCCATTCACAAATGCTTCTTGAATGAATGAATTTTGGAACAATTAAGGTGAGAGCAGCAGCCATTCTTTTGTTGCATTTCTGTGAAACACCTAAACATGATGTTACTTGTAAAATCAAAGCATTATATTGTTTTATCAGACCCGGATGAGTAGGTTAACAGTTCTCCCAGCAATATGCACACACAGGGCCAGGATTTATGCTCTCTTTAACGTAAGGATCCCCAAAATTAGATACTATCTCTCAAAGTTCTTCAGAAAACAGTTCCAGATCCAACAGAGGATTTCCAAAGAAAATATCAACAACAAAATAGGATTCATCACATGTCACTGTGAAATCCCCGTGACAGGCTGAAGGAGCACATTTCTTGGTTGTTGTTGTTGTTGTTTTTTTTTTTTTTAACTAACTGGACAATAAAGAGACCTTTTTCCCAATCATTCTTTGCTTTCTTCAAATAATTTTTTCACATCTGTTATCGGTTTGTGTTCTTCCTTAAAGCAAAACTAAACAGGTCACATTTTCTCATTTAAAAACACCTATACAAAAAAGAATCAGCTAAGTAAGATGGAAATCAGCACAAGCCGAATGTGTCACTGAAAACTTGTGGGCCAGACACACAAATAGAGGGGGGCGGGGGCGCTACTGTCCAAGCGTAGAAAAAGTAAAATTGGGTTTTCTGTTCTCTGAGATGCATCACGAAGTGTGGGCGGAGAGAAACACAGAAATCCAGAATTAGCCGAACATCAAATCATTTTGGGAAGAGTTGACACTATGCACATTCCTCACCCGGAAAGTATTCGGAGCAGGAGACCTGATTCCTGGGCTATGATGCCATTCAGGAATCCTCGCAAGGGCTCTGGGTTCCAGCATTCACCGGGGAAGGTTCATCTGACTCGGGGCTCCCGGACTCCGATTATTTACAAAGCTTGCATTTAATCGAAGATCTGGATGGAGGCTGAACGCCAAATTCAAAAGAGGGGGCCAAGGTGCCGAATTCCATAAAGAAACACACACCCGATCACCACCTCACCCCAGAGAATTACAGTGGAGACCAGGGTGCGCGGGGGACGGGAGGATAGGGGTGCGGGGCGGTGGGAAAAGCACCACCTGTGTCACCCCGTCCGGCTTCCCACTCAGGACAGGCAACGCCTCCAGCCCCCCTGCCTCGGGCACCGACGGCGATCGCCACGGCCCAGGTGCAGAGGAAGGGAAGGCCTTCGGGTCGGAGCCCCTTAATCCCGGGCTGTTAATGATTACAGAGCGGGATGGGGGTGGGGAGGCCGCGAGGGCGGGAGGAGGGAGTGTTTCCCGAGCCCAGGCTGACCCGCGCCGGCTCCCCTCGCCTCTCCTTCCAGAGGAACCAGTCCAGACAAGGCGCGGACTTCCACTCCTCCCGTCCACCCCCTCCCGAAGGTACCCAACCCCCGCCCCTTCAGCGCTCCCCCTCTTCGTCGATTCGGCCCCCCCAAAACTCACAGTTGCTCCAGAGGTTCCTCCAGTGAAACCCTTTCTGGCAAGGACGGCGGCCCGGCGGGTCCAAAGCACCTACCATCC
>NW_005355502.1:1152573-1171528 GCF_000412655.1 Myotis brandtii
TTCTAGGCAGCGAGAGCCTGCGCCGTAACACCGTTCGCCGCAGGGCTGTGCTCCGCGACTTTTTATTCGAGTCCGAGAGAAAGTTAAAAAGTAGATCAATAAGGAAGATGCCAGCGAGCGAGCGCCCCCGACGACAGTGATGCCCGATGGGCTGGTGGGGAGGGGAGCGCTCCACATCGGGTGAGGTGGCTCGGAGGAGGCCGGCTGTGCGGGTCCGAGGAGCGGGAGCTGGCCGGAGGGCTTTCTAGGGGAAGCAGCAGGCAGGGGCCGGAGGAGGGAGCCGGAGGCGGGCAGGGGCTGCGGCGGAGCCCTTGGCAGAGGGTCGGTGGGGAAGGAGCAGGTCGGTCGGACAGCCGTGGGCAGGGTCAGGTCTGTGTATGGCCCCGGAGGGTTAGGAAGGGGTGCCGTGGTCCTAGTGACCCAGATGTTCGGAAATCACTCGTGGCTGCTGGGTAGAGAAGGCGGAGGCCGGCAGCCACGGGAGAGGGGCAGGCAGTGTTGAGTTGCAGTGGAAATGGAGAGTTAAATTCACAGCGCATTTTTTGCGTGTTTAAAAGAGAACATTTATTTTAAAAGTTACAGAGACAAAAGAAGGGCCCTTGGAGCTTAAGAGCGATCATGGCAAAGGTACCCCTCTTTGGGGGGGTCTTCGGAGGGGCGCAGAGTATTTTGGAAGTAGACTTTCGGGACTGGCGGTCAGGGGTACAGGAGAGGGAAAACAGTGGGTGGGAAACCCCAAGCTCTCCTGGAACATACTGGGTTGGCTAAGATTAACCATCCAGGTGAAGATGTTGAGAAGTTGGATTTGCAGGTCTGGGGAAGGCATAGAGACAATCAATACAAGTAGGGACTTATTTCTAGATGGCCTGGGCTCCTACACGCCTCCTGGGGGCTCTTTCCATTTAGAGATTACCCAGAGAAGAAGCCTGCGAAGGAAACTGACATAGACAAGGAGGCCCCCTTAATATTCTGGGAAAATGGGGCCCACCCTCCTAGTCAGTGGGGCTCATCCACCACTAGCAGCTTCTGCTTCCCCTCCCTCCCCTGGCGCTGTGCTTTGGGACTTGTGCCCACGCGATTTGTGTCCATTGTAGCAAACCTGGCTTTGCTTGTTTATATGTCTGTCTCCCCCTCGGACTAGTCTTTGTGTCCTGCTGGCTCCTAGTGGAGAGACAGCCTGACGCAAAGGGCTCACCATGTGGCTCTAGCGAGGTCAGAACAGTGTTCCTAAGATGCCAGCCACAGACCAGCTGCTTCTGCAGGGGCTTTTGTCCCTGCTGCCGCCGCCGAAATCTAGATGTGGCCAGTCTCCTAAAACCAGAAGAAGACTGGGAAGGCCTGGGTTTCAGTCTCGGATCTGCCGCGACACCGAGGAAGAGCTGCGGTGGCCGCACCGTGGCTGTGGAGAGGCCCTGCCGTCTGAGCAGGAGAGGCTGGCCACATACAGCTGCTCACTGGCGAGACAGATGTTGCCTGCCATTGTTCAGCCACAACGTGACTTAAATTAATTTTTAAATTTACTTACTAACTTTTAAAAATTGGGCATTTGAGGTCTTGCTCCCCAGCATGTTGTCAGTTTGGTTCAAATATTAAAATTTTTTAAAATAAAAATTGGACATTGAAATCCAGATTTTCCGCTTCATTTGAAAAATGAGATAATGTGGCAGCACCAGCCTGAGGTTCCTACCCAGCACCAGCCACCTGGAGCCAAGGAGCTCTGCTGCTTTCCTGTGGCTCAGTGCTCCTTGCCTAGTCTCTCCCCCTACACCTACCTGCCTGTGGGCATGGGATTTGCAAGGTCAGTCTAGAGCTGTGCTGTCTGCATGTAGCTATTTCAGTCAAATAGAATTTAAATTCAGTTGGGCACTCACCGTATTTCAAGTGCCCAAGAGCTGCATGTGGCCAGTGGGGTATTTTTATCACTGAAGGTGGAGCTGGAAGGTCCTGGTTGCTAATTATTTCACACTGAAAACGGACAGTCGTCGTTCCTACTCGAAGGAACTTTGTGTGGTAAGGAGCTCAGTGCCTCTAGGCGAGCCAAGTTGATTTGATGGCTGAGGGTACTTGGAAACTACCATGGCAGGCAGGGGCCCTGCACACGGGGAGCTCTGTACTGATGATGGGCTCAGCCTCAGGGCTGGAGGGCCCCAGCTGTATCTAATGTTCGGGGCAAAGTCCTTTTGTCAGGTTCCTAACCCAGCTCCTTAGAAAATAATCAGGAAGGAGGGATCTAAACATTCATTTAAATTTAAGTGTTTCGTCTTGGGGGCTTCCCTAATTCCTATGATGAGTGGGAATCCCAAATAGTTGTGAATGAAGGAGTGGGGTTGATCTTTGGCGTGGACTGAGTTTTCATCTGTCTCGGGCCCACACACACCTCCAACTCCTACTTGTAACTGGTTCCCAGCCCCTCTGACTGACCCCTTACCTGGTCTTCGTCTCAAAATACGCAGATAAGGAACCAGATACTTTTGACTTGAGGGCAGAACGTTGGTTTTCATTTAGAATTGCGATCCTGGAGGGGAAAACAGCTGTAAATGTCTCAGATACCATAGCCTGATTGGTGTCCCCTTACCAGTGCAATCGAGTGTGTTCCCTCCCTGGTATAGTTAGAATGTGTTAGGTTAGGTGGCTCAGGAGGCGGCGTAAGAAATAAAGAGAGTCCAGTGAATCAGTAAAGAAAGAAAAGGAAAAGGTTTATTGCGTCCCCGGGAGACCCACGTACCCCAAAGACAGGGCACGTGGATTCACGCCAACAGGGAGGGGGCCGCTTTTTTTATACTGCGGTTGGGTGAGGGGCGGGGACATGAGCTGAGGTATTCAGCTAAGGAAGTTCCCGCTGCAGGGGGGTCAGCAAGGTATTCAGGAAGGAGTCAGTATCTGTGTCTGGCACACTGATCTGTTAGAAATGCCAGGGGGAGTCCATTATCTCGTCACATGTCTGCATGTATCCGATCCTGGGCTCTCTCCGACCTAACAGAATGAATGTACTTAACCCATAAGATCTTGTTGGGAGAGTTTAAGTCTTCCAGACGTCAATAGTTCTGTGTGTTCCCTGTGTTCTGAAGATTCCCATATTACAGGGCCAAACCTGATTCCTTTTCCTTTAGGTAAAATTAAAACATGATCTGCCCTCTACTGTCTGCCCCCTTTCTGGCACATGACTGTTATGCCCAGATTTCAAGATCCCCAATAGACCATCAGGGAGCCAGCCAAGTCCGATGCAAAAGCAGAGAGTCCTTTATTATTATTACGGCCCCGGGTCTGGCTCCCAGCCTCTTCCGACGCAACGGCAAGAGCAGAGAGAGACCGTCCGTGGGAAAAAATGGGGTTTTAATAGGGGGGTGGAGTGAGGGGAGGAGAGATGACCGTGGGCCCTGCCGATTGGCCAGGCGCAAGTCGGGTCTTGTTACACAGGCTATGGCCCGCACATCCTTTGATTGTCATTGGTCAGTTTAAAGAAATCCCGGGCGTGGCCAGCAGAGGCCTGGGCCTCCGGGAAGAAGGTACCTTCCTGAGCACATGGCTACTGCCCCAACATGGAGGATACGGGGCAAGATGGAGGGCATAGCCCTCGCCCTTTCAATGACATTGTCACTTTCTTTGTAAAAAGATACTGTTCAGAAAGTAGCTGTGGTATGATTAAGGGTGCCACACAAGCTTATCCTGAGATTTGCAAAATTGGGTGGCATTGTACTTCCCTTTTGGATTCTAGTAACCAAAACCTAAACCAGGAAACAAGTCTGTGGTGTGTGTTTGTGGGGGTGGGGGTGGGGGGGGGGGGTTGGCTGATTGATGGAGGGGAGGAGGACAGAGAAGTGTGGGGCACAGTTCAGCTTGAAGGCCATTGGATTTGAGTGAGGATGACACCCATGGGATATGGTGTATGCCAGGCTGTAGGGAGTATCTGGGACCTGGGAAAAAGTGCCCTGAGGATAAACAAGGAGTACGAGATAAAGGAAGAAAACTAGGAAGGGGAGCCTGCTCCTGCCTTTGGTGCTGGCATCTGCATTATGTTTTCAGTAGGAAGTACGCTCTGTGGTCTGAAGATAAGCAGTCCTCCAACAGGGCCAGTCACTCACACTGAAGAACAAGAGTCCTGTACATACAGGGGTTTGAATGAGCAGGGGAAACAGCTTTAGGAAAATCCATTACCACCACAAAGCAGTACGTCTGCCAACAGGCCTCCATTTCCTTTCCTCTGCAGACAGGCTCAGCACAGATAAATGAGACGTCATGTCTTGCTGTTAGGTGGCGTTGGCCTTTGTTAACACCCCTGCGCTAAGTGATTTGCATGGATTATCTAATGAATGATTCTTACTACAACTCTTTGAAGAAGGTTCTGTTGTCGCCCAATTTTACATTCATGAACATGAGGCTCTGGAAGACTTGCCAGTGTAGTGAAGTCAGGATTTGTTAGTTCATTGTTTGCATTATACCTCCTCTTTCTTACGGATGTGGAAAAACTCTAAGACAGTCGTTACCTACTCTGCTACCAGGGCCAGCTTGCTTTGGTGTTAGAGCATTTCAGCTCCCTAGAGGTTCTTCAAATGAAAGTTTTCTGGGTTAGTTTTGACTCCCTCATCATTTGGGTGTGATGAGCCTTATTCCCCCAAAGGATTGTTTTTTTAAAAAAGGTATGACAACCCCATATTCCTTGTATGCTTGGTTCTAAGTTGCACAGAAACAAAGTAAGTCGTTTCGGTCCAGTGGATGAACCCTAACGGGCCTTAAATGAACTGAGAGTGAGGCTTCCCTACAGCCCTGCATCTCACACTGCCCTTCATGGAACTGACAAGCACCGCTCTCACACTCACTATTGTGAGGGTTAATTCGTATTTTTAAGTGCTCTAGGGCCTCCATTGGAAAACCTGGTCCACATGCCACCACCTGTATCATAAGATGAGAATGGACGTTCGTATGTGTCATTTATTCTAACAAATGTACCTGGTATGTCAAAAGTAGGTTTACAGTTACGAGCACATGAAGCGGAGTTTATTTTTGTATTATAATTGTATTATATTCCATACAAACAACTGTAAACCTACTTTTGCCCCATCCTGTATTTTAAGCTCCAATTATGTGCCCAGTTTAGGAGTGTAATGAATGAAACATACAGTGGGGCCTTGATTTACGAGTGTCCCGACTAACGAGTTTTTTGAGATACCAGCTGTCTCTCAGCCGATTTTTTGCATTGAGTTGATAGAGTAATTTGAGTTAACGAGCTCCTTAATGAGCTCGGTCTCTGAACGAATTACACTCGTAAGTCAAGGCCCCACTGTAATCCTAATCCCCTTCCCTTACAAAATGTGTGTTTTGTAGGTGGAAAGTGGAAAAGGCACCCATTAAAAGTGAGGGGAGCCGAAGGGTGAGAGTCAGCACTAGGCATAGCAGTGGTGAGAGTTGGGACCTTCATTTGGCAAAAAGCAAGTCCCAGATGGAGGAGACAGGGCGTAGGACCCGGACCAGCCACCACTGGTGCACAGCGAACACGGAAGACTGACTTCAGCAGATTTCACAGTCTTCACCTTCTGCCCACCCCTCAGTCATAAAGTCCTTGGAAGAGAAGTTTGATTACATTCGTCCTGGTGAGGGAGAAGTGCGCCAGGGGCAGATCCTGAGAGCGAGTAGTTCGGAACTTGCCTTTTCTGCCCTTGGCTTGCACTGCAACACTTTTTCTTCAGTAGAAGGCAAAGCCTCCTGAGAGCTCAGTTTTGGGAATGTTTATATTCCTGAGACCAGAGTCGTGCTCTATAAATTTGGTCAGGAGAGAGGGCATGTTCATCTCTGCTCTTCAATGCCCGTATTCATGCTGCAAGGTCTTCCCATGGGGGCGGAAAGGGTGAAGTGGATGACATCTCCCCTGGGCCTTCTGTCAAACCAAGGCCTGCATGTGCTGGATGAAGGGTGCTCCAGATCCTGGTGGTCTGTGAGGTCCGAAAGGTTGGCGACAGCTGCTCCAGAACACCTGAGAGTCCGGGAGCTGGGGTGTGTGTGTGTGTGGCGGGGGGCGGGGGCAGGTGGCAGGCACACAATAGCCATTCCAAGTGGATGGCTCAGTGGAAGGAATGTGCCTCAGCAGCACCTTCTAATTGCTCTTTCAGGCCCACTGTCACTGTCTTTACTGTTATTTACCTATATATTAAACTAGCTTAAAATATTATGTAATACATTTATTTAAAGGAAGCTATATCACTACAAAATGAAATTACTTTAAATCATGGTTTGGTGGGCAGTAAGAAAATATTTTTATTGTACATCACCTCCCCAGCCAGTCTCTGGGATGCCTGCTGTAGGGGAAGCTTCTCTGACGATGACCGAGGCCAGTGCAGCAGCAGCAAGCCTCATCATCCTGATCGTACCACACAGGCTGCACCCGGCAGGTGCTGGTCACTAAGCTTGGGGCTGCATGTATGGGGTACGATTTTAAGAAAATAGGCCCCTTGCCGAGGCCGGTTTGGCTCAGTGGATAGAGCGTCGGCCTGCGGACTGGGGGGTCCCGGGTTCGGTTCCGGTCAGGGGCGTGTGCCTGGGTTGCGGGCACATCCCCAGTGGGAGATGTGCAGGAGGCGGCTGATCGATGTTTCTCCCTCATCGATGTTTCTGACTCTCTGTCTCTCTCCCTTCCTCTCTGTGAAGAATCAATAAAATATATTTAAAAAAAAAAAAAAAAAAAAAAAAAGAAAATAGGCCCCTTTCCAGTCACAGTTTCTTCCATTCACACTTCATGTCTTATTTCTTCTTATTCTGGGATTTGGGATTAAGGAGGTGAAAAGAAGCAGAGTTTAAAGAAATATCTATCTTCTATATATCTTTTATACTAATAAAAGAGTAATATGCTAATTAGACCGGGAGACCTTCTGGACAAAGCCTGGGGCTTGGCCATCCTGCAAACCGCCCCCAGCAGGGACCCTCACCCCATCAGGAGGCTGGCCGGCCTGCAAACGGCCCCAGGCCCCTCGCCCAGGCCACCTGCTCCCCAGCGGGGACCCCCACCCCGATGGCGTGGCCAGCCTGCAAACCCCTGGTGGCCCCTCGCCCAGGCCGCCCCTGTCCCCCAGCGGGGTCCCCCCACCCCGATTGGGGTGTGGCTGGCCTGTAAACTGCCCCAGGCTCCTCACCCAGGCTGGCCCCACCCCCCAAGGGGACCCCTACCCTGATCTGGGACCCCCTTCAGGGCAGACCAGCCGGCCCCCACCCATGCACCAGGCCTCTATACTAATAAAAGGGTAATATGCTAATTAGACCAGACGTCCTTCTGGACAAAGCCATGATGGTGAGGCCAAGGCAGAGGCAGTTAGGGGTGATCAGGCTGGTGGGGGAGAGCAGTTAAGGGGGATCAGGCTGGCAGGCAGGTGAGCAGTTAGGAGCCAGCAGTCGCAGATAGCAACAGGGATGTCTGACTGCTGGTTTAGGCCGGGATCGGGCCTAAACTGGCAGTGAAGACATCCCCTGAGGTGTCCTGGATTAGAGAGGGTGCAGGCCGGGCTGAGGGACATCCCCCTCCCGTGAATGAATTTCGTGCACCGGGCCTCTGGTATATATATATATATCTAATATGCAAAGTGTCCCTTGGGGAGTTTTACCAGAGATCAGGAGTTTGATCACTTGCTATGATGTGCGCTGACCACCAGGGGACAGCGCGGAATGAAGGGAGGCCCCAGTGGGCAGGCAGGACGCCCCCGATCGGCTCTGATCGCCACCAGGCCTAGGGACCCTACCCATGCACGAATTTCGTGCACTGGGCCTCTAGTCAATCATAAGAATGAAAGTTACAAAATTTTTACTGTAAAAATTATGTAAGAATAGACTTCACAGGCAGTCCATACTGCAGTTCAGTTGTGGACCGCTGAACAACTTCATATTTCTGATGTCCTGCAGGAAATCCTAGCAGACCCCATTGCATCAGATCAACCCCGGAAACTAGAGAGGAAGGAAAAGGGCTGTCGGTTCTGTATCAGTGAGAGGTCAGTGATGGTTGGAGGAATAAATGTTGGTGTCTAGCCATTAAATCCATAGGAAGGAAGACTTCTAGGGAAAAGGTACTTTTTCTAAACAAGTTACTTTCTAGGAACAGAGACAAATATAAATCAAAAGGATAAGAACTTTAAAAAATTTTTTATACATGGCTGATGATGTTTCTAGAATCTCAAGCTTCCATAGCATGAGATTTTCATTTATTCAGCAGACATTTGTTGACTAGCAGTTTGCACCTTGCCAGGTGCCGAGCATTCAGCAGTGAATACGATGCATGTGGTACTGTCCCCATAGAGGTTAGAGTCTGTGGGGGAAGACAGACATTGACAAGCCATTTCTTGAGTGATCACTGCTACAAAGAAGAAATACAAGGTGCCAAGGGACAGTTCAACAGAGAGACCTGATCTGGCGTATATGGTGAGGCAGAAGGGGAGGGGGAGAGATCGTCCGAGACCTCCATGTTTTCATGGAGAACTAAAGGATGACTAGGGGTTGGTAAGGTACATGGGAGGGGGTCAGGAGAGAGCCTTCTAGAAATAACAGATAGGTACGTAACCCTAAGATAAGAAAGAACATGAGTTCCCCAAAGAACTGAAAGATTCTAAGGAAAGAACAACAGAGGCATTTTTTTCCTTGTTTTTTTTTTTGCACAAGAGTTAGAAGGAAATGGTAAGCCAGACTTGTAAACGGTACACACCTGGCCCAGCTGGTGTAGCTCAGTGGTTGAGCATCGACCTTTGAACCAGGCGGTCACAGTTGGATTCCCAGTCAGGGCACTTGCCCAGGTTTCGGGCTTGATTCCCAGTAGGGGGTGTGCAGGAGGCAGGGGATCAGTGATTCTCATCATTGATGTTTTAATCTCTCCCTCTCCCTTCCTCTCTGAAATCAATAAAAATATTTTTTTTTGAAAAAAAATAGAACACCATGGGAAACCGTAGACCATTCTTTCGGGAAATCTTCATAATTTCTATCCACACAGAAACCCTCTTTTTTTTTTCCTTCCTCACCTGAGGATATTTTTTTAAATTGATTGTAGGGAGAGAGAAACATTGATTGGTTGCCTCCCATATGTGTACTGGGATTGAACCCACAACCCTAGGTATGTGCCCTGACTGAGAATTGAACCCAAAACCTCTTTGTTGTACAAGATGGTGCTCCAACCAACTGAGCCACCCAGAAACTCCCATTTCTTTCACATGACCCTTTCTTATTCCTCTCCATCCATTCCTTTTCTTAATAATTGAACCCGTGGGACACCAGGGTCAGTATCCAACTGTCTTAAGAATAAAGCCTGAGGTCTGTTGACCACAGAATGTTGGTCAAGCTCAAGATAGCACCTTGACTTCAGATAGGTTTCAGTCGCAAGTCATGAAACAGTAAGACCATGGGAACCACACCCTCATGAAACCAGACAGGACCTGATACAGTGATGAGTAGGGCGCTCACTCCCACTCCTTCAGGCACCATGATCATGACCTTTTCCGTTAGCCCATTTCCTGGGAGCCACTGGGAGGCTAGGTGTTTTAGCATTAATTGCCTGTGACTGGGCTGGGCACATCTCCTCACTTGTAAACCTGTACGTACTTTCTTTGCTGCAAACTCCTGTTCCCGTTGGATTGGGCTTTGATGCATGTAGGTAAATGGACCCCTTCAGTCCAGTAACATGTAGGCTTTCTATGTCAACTGATGTTGGAGAGGAGACATCACTTACCCCCTTTTAGGATTAGTTTTCCCAGCACTTAAACATTCAAGTGTTTTGAAAATAGGCCTGTTAAGTACCAATTGTTCTGCTTGTTACCGTGAGTGCCCTAATTCCAGGGCTCCTGTGTCAGGTGCTGGTGTATGATCAGTTAGAGCTCGGGCTGAGGTTCTTAGAGGAGAGAAGGAAAGCAATTAAATTCAGACGCAGCAGAGATGCTGCGGTGTTCCTATGCCAGGCACTCTCCTCCAGGTCCTGCTAACAGGGAGGTGAGGCATCTTTAGTAGAAGTTAGTTACAGACGCCCTGCCTCTCACAGGAGCTGACTCCCAGACGTGCACAGGAAAACACGGAATTTTAGGGAGAGCCAGCACTCAGAACCCTTTCCTTAGCAGGAAGACGTCATCATCTCCTCTGGGTTTTTATTAACGATTGGCCACAAAGCATGATGTTCTCTCTTGGTTTTTATTCCTTTTAAGCAATTTCTCTGAAGCATCGTGGACGTCAGAATTGGTGTCGGCTCTTAACCTCAGTCCTGTTAACTTGAATTGGTGAAGTTGTGCTTTCAAGCTTTTCATCAAACAGTTAAGCCTTGGTTCAGTCCTGGTTGCTCAGGAAAAGTCGCCAGGGTCGGGATGAGTAGGAAGGGCAGTCACAGTTGAAAGAGAGGTGGCCTGTGAGGTGAATTCCTTGGAAGCACTTGGAATTTCTGGGCCGACCCCTCCTTCCAGCTCCCATCTACATTCTTTAGCTGCCCAAGTTCTCATAGACCCAGGGCTGCCTGGCACACTGTCTCCATCGTCCCCTCCCTGCCCCTGGTGAGCTGCCCGTAAAGCCAGGGTCCTGGAGAGGAGGCCCTGTGCCTGGCCACGTGCTCCCTCTCTGATCTGTTCTCCCTCTTCTCAGCTCCACGTGTTAGAGGCGGGCTTGATTCCCAGTAGGGGGTGTGCAGGAGGCAGGGGATCAGTGATTCTCATCATTGATGTTTTAATCTCTCCCTCTCCCTTCCTCTCTGAAATCAATAAAAATAAGTCTGGCTAGTCGGGATCCTCCAGGCGTGGGCCTTCTTCTCTGATTTAAAGTTAATAGCAGAGAAATAGGCTGAAGTTTTTGCCCAAGTAAAAGAAGCAAGTACCTAACGTCCAGCAGCAGGAGAGTGGACACAGGGTGACCAGACAGTGGGCCGAATGGCAGTAGTGAGAACAGATGAGCTAGAGCTAAAGGAACAGCATGATGGGTCTCACAGAAATGGGCAAAAAAGCAAGGGACAGGAAGGCCAGGCCTTGCCCATGCACATGGAGATACAGTTTTAAAACTTGCTGAGCAGCACTATATCACGTTGCCTACAAAGACGTGTGAGAGACCAGTCAGGCTAGTGTTCCCTCTAGGAGAGAAACGGGAATTTGACTTGGAAGAGGGACAGTGAGGGTTTCAGCTATTACTCTCTGTATCATTTTGTGTATCTGGAATATTTCAGGGTATGAACAGGAATTTTTTAAAATACAGTTACTTTAGGGAATGCATTGAGGTGGGGTCTTAGCCAGGTCCTCTACATAAAACATTGTTGTCTCAGTAAAACCCAGAGGGGCCACGGACTTCAGTCATCACCGAGATTTTTAGTTCTCTGCACGCGCAGTTCTGTGGACAGGACGTACACCAACAGCGCAAGAAATCTTTTCAACAAGGTTATGATGAACTAAGGTGGAACCGAGCCTGCAGACGCAATTTGCTTGGCCTTCATGGTACTCACATTTTCCAAAGTAATGAATTCGTGTCTTTTTTGAGATTTCATCTTTTAAAAATCTGGAAGGCCACCTAGTAAGCTATCCGGAGATCCGGCATCGCCAGGCCCTTGTTTCTACGTGGCAGCCACTGGCCGGGCTGAGAAGCGGCCTTTTTAAGGGGGCATGTCCTTCCCTTTTTAAGGGGGCATGTCCTCTCCGTTGGCCACTGCCCCGCCAGCCACGTTCCCTGCCGGCCGGGCCTGGAAGGACTTGAGTTAGCAGCTCCTGCACTAAATTCAGTTATTAAAAATGTGCCTGCTCCTTGGCCCCCAGGACAGTGGTGTAAGTTACCAGTGTACACACTGAGCCCCGTCCCGAGTACTCTTTCCAGCTTAAAGAATAGTGAATGTGCGTTTCGGTTTTGCCATGTTTGTGAAAATGGCTGTCGTAGGAAACAGCCCGGGGAGCAGCCTCAGCCACGCGGTGATGCGCAGGCCAGCACCCGCCCAGCAGTGCCACCAAGCAGCTTGCTTGAGAAAGCAATTTTAGTCTAAAGAGCTTGATTAAAAATGCACCTCTTCTAGCTGCCTATTCTCAGGTGGGGTTTTCATGCAAATGTTCCCTCTTCTACTTCGGTGAGTGCGAGGATGACCACAGCCACAAGACAAGAAGTGCTTGGCCTGTACCGCCGAATCTTCAGGCTTGCGAGGCAGTGGCAGGCAGCGTCAGGGCGGGTGGAAGACACCGCGAGAGAAAAACAGTACATCCGCCATGAAGCCAGGACGCTGTTCCGGAAAAACAAAAATGTGAGTAGCCTCAGTCGGAGATCAGAGATCGGAGATCGGAGATGGCAAGGAGAGCAGCTGCTTGTGTTTGTCTATTTCTGTCCTAAAGTCGAGAGGACAGCAGTCACAGCGGCAGAGCGCGGCGGGCAGGAGAGGCTCAGCCGGGTCTCCCCTGCACTTGCCTTCGGTCTCGGTTGGGCTGCCTGGCTCAGCACCCGCAGCAGGCCCAGTCGGCGAGCTGAGCCGCAGGCAGGGTTCCGGCGGGAGCAACCCGCACTCCTGCGCCTGTTGTGGGCCACTCCCATGGGAGGGTACACGGTTTTGTTTTGTTTTGTTTTTCAGTTCATAAACGAGGCAAAGCCTCCAAGTGTAAACCCATTCTGAGGGAAGAGACTAGAATTAAGCACAGGATGCCCTTCATGACCTCGCTTTGCACTCAAGCCTCTGGCCAGCAGAGTGAGCTTGCCCTCTGGGCCCACAGAATGGGCTCAGTAGTGCCTAGGAACCGTCTAATAGCAGTGCACCCCCAATAGACCCCAGGGCCAAAAGCCACTTCTGAGGGGCTCCATCCAGTCACCCCAGGAAGCCCTCAGGCATCACCTGGAGCTCCTCAGGAAGACGGCCTGGCATAGCGCACGGCGAGGCTTCCAGCTCCCAACCTCTCTGGCCGCCTCCGCGTGATCTCATGGATCCCATGCTGTTGAGTTCCTTCATGAAACTTCCTTTATTTCATCCACTCTGGCCCCTGCCTCAGTCTCCTTTCTGACCCGCCTTCTCCACACCCCTGCTGCCAGCCATAGGTCCTCTGAAGGTCAGCGTATGTGCTGATGCCCAGGACCGGCAGCTACCTTGTGGTTCCAGCTCCCATATGTGAGCACCCAGCCTTGGCCTTTCACCGCCCACCTGAAGGACCTCCCCCAAGTATAATGGTCATGTGACCCTCCAGCTTCTCCACACTCTGCTCCTGGTGCACACCATGCGTGCCACACCAGCTTCCACGCAGCCCCAAGGTCCTTAAACTGCCCTGGGAGGAATGGAATCAAATACTGCAAGTGCTGTTTCTGTTTATTTTTATTGCATCGTTTCAAAATGTCTGCTTTGTGTATAATGAAATTATTAGTGTACTTAATGAACTTAATACAGTGCCTTACACTCCAGAGCGTCGCTCATGGGCCTGCCTTGTGGGTGTCATAGATTGACCAGCGTTACAAATACTTTGACTCAATTCGCCTTCAGGAGGCCTTCCTCAGTTTCTCTGCTCTCACCTGACCCCAGGATGAGCCCTGTCCTGAATTCCTAAATGGTAGTTGATTGTGCACCACTGTGCCTTTCTGTAGCTTTAGGTGTCAGGTTGTCCTCTCTGGCAGTAAAGGCAGGGACCATGGCCTCACAATGCCCAGCCTGGTGCTGGGGGTGCCACAAGAGCACGTGCCCTGAGGACTCGCCTGAGGATGCTAAGACCCTGGGTTTCCAGTATGGCAGCCATCAGTCCCTCACTTGCCGCTGCTTGCATGGGCCCAGTGTGTGGGGGCGGAGGGCGCATGTGTGCATGGCGGTGCAGAAGTGAGATTTTTATGTTGGGGGAGGTACATGGGCTTTTCATTTTAACATATGTGCTTGTTTTCCTATGTATAGAAAGAAAATAGAGTATCAGGTTCTTTCACAATTACTATGCTTAGAAGAGTCCATTTAAAGAAAAAGTTTATTTTTATTTTTTTAAAACTTTTATTGATTTCAGAGAAAAAGGAGAGAGGGAGAGAGAGAGAAACATCAATGATGAGAGAGAATCAGTGATTGGCTGCCTTCCGCACACCCCTCACTGGGGATTGAGCCCACAACCTGGGCATGTGCCCTTGACCAGAATTGAACCTGGGACCCTTCAGTCCACAGGCCGATGCTCTGTTCACTGAGCCAAGCCAGCCAGGGCATAAAGAAAAAGTTTAGTGTTAGTGTAGGTGGTGGGGACATCAAATCATGCAGGCAGCCTCTGAAAGGTGGAATTTGGAGAACTCTAACCCAAACTTGTTCAGATGGAAGCTGGAGCCCAGGCGCCCTCGGCGCCGTGGCCATAGCTCTGTCAGGGCTTTCTTTCTCCCCCATTGCTCATTACAGACAGACATACGTAGTTTCTTGTAACCACTTGCTGTAAGAGGTTGATAATAATCCAAAGGTATCTCATGAATTGCTCTGAATCCTAAGAGGCAAATGGGAAGGGACATGGACATGTTCCCAAGGTGGGCATCAAAGCAACAGCTTCTGAGCAGCACAGAGATCAAAAAGCTGAGCCTCTGCCCAAGGGACTCCACTGGGGTCTGTGCACTGCAATTCTCATGCTCCAGGAAGTGCCACGGGACACAAAGGCACTTGGGCTTTCCAAGCCGCGCGGCCCAGCCTTCCCTGTGGTGTCCTGTGGGGCTGCTGCAGCCCAGCTTGGCTCTGAGGCCACTGGCAACTGCTTAGCAGCCCGCGTTGACTCACGGCATCTCAGAGTGAGAGGCTCTCTCCCCTTCACCACCAGCTTTCTGTTGTTGAGAATGAACTTGTCATTCTTTTACTTGAAACTGGACTACTACCATTTGGCCATTTTAGAATTTCAGAAGCCATTTCTTCCCCTTACTAATGAGCAAGGCAATTCACAGTTTAAAATGAGAGAGAGATGAATCATTCTTCAGTGTCTAGCAGCACTTGCTGAGACAATTGGGTTACTTTAAAGTTTGACCAACGTGCGAGGATGTGAAGAAGTGCTGTGGGAATGTGATTCATAGCTGCTTGAAGGAATTTAAATCCATCAGCCCCTTAGAGCAGCAATTTTCAACGAGGGGACCACAAGAATTTTTAGTTATACTTTTTCTTTTTTAATCCTCACCTGAGGATATATTTTTATTGATTTTTAGAGAGAGGGAGAGAGAGAAGCAACGATGTAAGAGAGAAACATCGATCAGTTGCCTCCTCATATGCTCCCAGAACCTAGGTATGTGCCCTGACTGGGAATTGAGCCTGCAGCCTTTTGGTGTATAGGATGACAATCCAATTGAGTCACCCAGCCAGGGCCGCAAGAATGTTTAAAACATGAAATACCTGACTATTTAGTCAGGGGCTCTGACCTCTCTTCCTTTAGATAGCCAAATAAAAAAATGACAACAGCCAACACAACAGCTGTCCAATAGGAATGAAATAAAACTATACCTATTTTTTTGTCAGCTCAGCAAAAAATACATTTTTTGGTGTGCTGCAGAATTTTATTAATTAGTTTCTGTGCCATGAGATTAAAAAGGTTGAAAATCACTGGGTATTTGAATCTAGAGGCACTATCTATGAGAATTAAAAATGCATGAACATATACCCTTTGACCCATAATTCTTCCTTTAGGAAATTATCTTTTAGATATATTTGTATATGAGCCAAAAAAATTTAGAGGGATCCATAACTTATTTGTTTATAATGGCAAAGATTGGAGATAACCTAAATGTCCATCAGGAGAAGATTGGTTAAATTATGTTGGAATTTGGTACAGCTGTTCAAAAGAATGGGGCAGCCCTAGCTGGTTTGGCTCAGTGGATGGAGCATCGGCCTGTGGACTAAGGGTCCCAGGTTCGATTCCAGTCAAGGGCACATGCTGGGGTTGCGGGCTCGATCCCCAGTAGAGGATCAGATTCTCATCATTGATGTTTCTCTCTCCCTTTCCCTTCCTCTCTGAAATCAATAAAAATATATTTAAAAAAAAAGAATGGGGCAGTTTTACATGCATAAATATAGAAGGAGTTTCAGTTTATTAGTGGAGAAAGCAAGGTTCAGAACAAAGTGAGAAAAAAACCTTGAATGGATAAAAAAGGCTATAATACATTTACACAGTGGAATAGTATGTAGCTTTAAAAAAGAGGATCCCTTACCCTTTTTAACAGCATGGATGGACCTGGAGAGCGTTATGCTAAGTGAAATAAGCCAGTCAGAGACACAAGTACCGTATGATCTCACTCATTTGTAGAATCTAATGGACAAAATAAACTGATGAACAAAATGGAACCAGAAACATGAATACATGGAACAGACTGGCTGGTGCCCAAGGGGAGGTTGGTGGGAGGTGACTAGATAAGAAGGTGAAGGGTTTAGCTAAAGAACATATGCAGCCCAGCCAGTGTGGTTCAGGTTGAGCGTTGACCTTTGAACCAGGTGCTCACGGTTCGATTCCCAGTCAGGGCACATGGCCAGATTGCGAGTCCATCCCCAGTTGGGAGCCTGCAGGAAGCAGTGAATCAATGATTCTCTCTCATCATTAATGTTTCTATTCCTCTCTCCCTCTCCCTCGCTCAAAAAAACAAACCCCCAAAACCATATATGCATACCCCTTGGGCACAGGCAATAATTTGGTAAAGGTGAAGGAAAAGGGAGGGTTCAGGTGGGCAAAGGGGGAGTGGTGGAGGGGGACTCCTACAATAATGTCCAATTTAAAAAAATTCAATAAAAGCAAAGAAAAAAACCTACATGTATACATGTATGCTGATATATGCAGAGAATACCACTGGGAAGACAGACAAAAAACTGCTAGTAATTGTTGTCCTTGAGAGGGGAACTGGGGGACAGGGGTAAGAGGGAGACTTCATTTTGTAAGTTTAGTCCACAGCAAATTTTATATTAAACTAGAGGCTTGGTGCACGAATTCATGCACGGGTGGAGTCCCTTGGCCTGGCTGGCGATCGGGGCCGATTGGGGCCCATCTTGCCCAGTCCCAATCAGGCTCATCGGGGCCGGGAGGTTAGCTGGCCAGCCCCTATTGGGGCTGGCCGCCCTGAGGGGCCAATGGGGGCTGGCCGGCCACAGGGAGGGACCTCGGGAGGTTGGCCAGCTGCAGGAAGTTGGCTGTGGGAGCGCACTGACCACCAGGGGACAGCTCCTGCATTGAGCTTCCTCCTGGTAGTCAGTGTGCATCGTAGCTACCTGGTGGTCATCCGGTCATAACGGTCGCTTAGGCTTTTATATATATTATATATATAGATTTCTTTTGAATTTTTGAATTATCAATATTTAGTTTATTGAATGGTAAATCAAAAGAGTTTCAGAAAATGTGTACCTGTATTCTGTGTGGCATTAGAAAAATGCCCGTTTTGTCTTTCACCAGCTCACAGACACAGACCAGATTAAGCAGTGCATAGATGAATGCACAGCTAGGATCGAAATCGGACTGCACTACCAGATCCCGTATCCAAGGCCAGTAAGTGTGACCCGGTTAACACGTGGTGGGTACTCATCCTTTGCTGAGTGTTTGTCTAGAACAACGGTTCTCAACCTGTGGATCGCGACCCCTTTGGGGGTCGAACAACCCTTTCACAGGGGTCGCCTAAGACCATTGGAAAACACATATATAATTACATATTGTTTTTGTGATTAATCACTATGCTTTAATTATGTTCGATTTGTAACAATGAAATCGGGGGTCACCACAACATGAGGAACTGTATTAAAGAGTCGCGGCATTAGGAAGGTTGAGAACCACTGGTCTAGAAGGCCAGAGCTACTGCAGGAGGCATGTTGGAAACAAGCTCTCCTTGCATGCCATCAGCCTATCATGACCAACCAAGATGCCAAAGAAGACTATCTCCTACGTGTATAGCTTTCCCATGTATAGAAGGGAAAGCCAGCTCGCAGTTGCATAGCGTTCTCTTTTGCTTTTCACTTTTTTATGGAAAAATTTTCTTCTTATATTAGACAAGGTTGTTGTTAATAAAATAATAAAGTTCAAACATTAAAGGCATGCATAAGATAGAAAGTGAAATTTGTCAAAATTCACACCCTGTGGAAGTGACCCCTGTAACTATTGGGTTGATCATATGAAACTACCAATTTTCTACCCTTGACTTACAAAAAACTGCTGGTAATAGTTTCTTGAGAGGGGAACTCGGGGACAGGGGTAAGAGGGAGACTATAAATTTAATCCACAGCAAATTTTGTATTAAACTAGAGGCCCAGTGCATGAAATTTTGTGCACTGGGGGCGGGGGTAGAGGGAGAGTGTCCCTCAGCCCGGCCTCCACCCTCTCTCAATCCGGGACCCCTTGTGGTATGTCCAACGACCAGTTTAGGCCCCCGAGGGGTCCCAGATTGTGAGAGGGATGTCCGACTGCCAGTTTAGGCCTGATCCCTGCAGGCCTGTGGGATCCCACTGACCACCAGGGGGCAGCTCCTGCCTTGAACGTCTGCCCCCTGGTGGTCAGTGCGCATCATAGTGACTGGTTGACTGGTCGTTCTGTCATAATGGTCACTTAGGCATATATCCTATCTAATAATAGAGAAACATGGTAATTAGCTGTACCTCCGCTACCCTTCCCATTGGCTAATCAGGGCGATATGCAAATTAACTGCCAACCAAGATAGCGGCTGGCAGCCAGGCAGCTTGAAGCAAACAGGAGGCTTGCTTGCTTCAGTGACGGAGGAAGCCAACGTTCCCCGCCTGCCTTGCCGGCCTCTGAGCTTGCAGTTTAAGAAACATTGTTACAAATATAGAAGCTAAACAAAACCCCAGAAACCTGCTTTCAGCCAGCCGGGCTTCAGCCAGCAGGACCGCAACATTGTTTCAATTATAGAACAAACCCAGATCCTTGCTTTCAGCGCCGAGGTCTCAGAGCTGCAGACAGGCCTCAGAATTAAAGCCGGCTCTCAGCTCCAGTGACAGCCATAGAAATAAGCCCCAGAATAAAAAAAAAAAGAAAAAAAGGAGCAGTTGGGAGCTTCAGTCACCCGCCAGCCGGAAAACGGCCCTCAGCCCCTCAGCCAGACT
>NW_005355502.1:1173546-1190040 GCF_000412655.1 Myotis brandtii
GGGTGCCTGGCCAGTCTGGGTGAGGGGCTGAGGGCCGTTTGCAGGCTGGCTAAGCCCCCCAGTGGGGACCCTCACCCCATGAGGTTGTGGCCATCCTGGGTGAGGGGCTGATGGGTGTTTGCAGGCTGGCCACAACCCCCAGCTACCCCAGATCCCAGTGGAGTCTGGCTGGAAGCAGGTATCTGGGATTTATTTGTCTGCTATAATTGAAACTTTGTTGCCATGAGCGGAGGCCACAGCCGGCTCAAAGCAGGCAGGAAGCTTGGCTTCCTCCATCGCCTGGGCAACCAAGCCTCCTGCTTGCTCCAGCTCCGTGTCTGCCGGCCGCCGTCTTGGTTGGGTTAATTTGCATATAGTTGCTCTGATTGGCTGGTGGGCATGGCTTAGGGCATAGCAAAGGTACCATCAATTAGAATCTTTGTCTTTTATTAGTATAGATTGTTTTTAAATTTTTGAATTATCAATATTTAATTTTTATTGTATTGGCTGAACCTGATAGTTTGGTAATATATCATTGTAGTCTTTTTTTCCACACTCATGTACATACATTTTCTTAACACATTAAGCGCCCATCCTGTTTTGCCTTCTGGATGGAAAGTATAGTGTCAGTCACCGGTGACTGACGGTGCTTAACATGTTAAACTACACGAGTCCTGGGTGTCCTGTTTATTGCCTGCTTGCTTTACTTCCTGGCTTCTGGGCATGTCTGCCTCTCTCTTTTGCATGGTTGCCTTGCATCCTTTTGTGAGAATGAGCCCTTTCGGTAGACGTTTAGGCTGGTCCCAGTTTGCCACCACGCACACATCTTTGCGACCATGCTTCCCCTCACCTTTGCATTTTCATTTCACTGTGTGGTTTGTGGCGTTTCCCTCCATGCAGGCAACATGGCCAAGAAGAGCCCAGCTCTGGCATCAGACACATCTGGGTTCAGATCCGCTCTCTCACTTCATGTCTAATCTGAGCAAGTTTTAACTTCTAAGCCTCCATTTTCTCATCTGTAAATGCTGATATAATGCCCCGAGATGATTGTAAGGATTAATGACTCTGCAGATGTAGTGCTGAGCAGAGAGCGTGGTATTTAGAAACTGCTCAATGAATATAAGCTGCTGCAGTGATTATAGTTCTTAATATTATCATTATTCTTACTCTTCTTACTCAGATTCATCTGCCTCCAATGGGCCTTACCTCATTACGAGGCCGGGGACTTCGAAGCCAGGAGAAACTGAGGAAACTTTCCAAACCAGTTTATCTCAAGTCTCATGATGAGGTTTCCTAATCCAGGGAAAGTTTATTTCTCAGACGATGAGCCAACTAGGTCTTCAATGTAAACCAAACAGCAAAACCTTTCTCCTTGATTGGGGCAAAAATTCAAGTATCTTCTTTAAAGGCTCCCAAATATTGGTACTGACCTCATGATGTGTGCTCACAGTGTGTCAGGGCCTTGCTGTCTACGGGGATGACACTAATCCTGGCGGTTGCAGACCTCACGGCCTCCCCGAGGGAGAAGACTGGAGAACGGCAAAGCTGCTCGAGGCAAGTCCTTGCCTGGCCTGTCGGCTGACACTGAGAAGCCACCCAGTGTCTGGGTTTCTCATGGCTGCTCGCAAACAACCTACCTCCCTCGGAATAGTGTAGGCTTTCTTTTAAGTTATAGATTTGCTTACAGGTGGGCTTTCCCCCCTGGCTGGTGTGGCTGGATTGGTGTTGCCCTGTACACCCAAAGGTTGCCGATACCAGGCAGGGCCATGTCTGGGTTGTGGGCTCGATCCCCAGTTTATGCTCTCGCATTGATGTTTCATTCTCTCCCACTCCTCTCCTCTCTCTAAAAATAAAAAATCTTTTTTTAAAAAGTGGGCTTTTTGTGTGTGTTTTGTCATCTTTAGACCCTCCCAATTTCCAGACAAACACCCCTTAAAAAGTGCACCACTGGGTTCATCATAGTTTTCCCTGGAAATGTTGAGACCCATGCCTGGCCCCTCCACACACATGCCGAGAAGCCCTGCCTCCGTTAAAGCATAGCATCTTCAAGCGTGGACTTAGGATGCACTTGGGACCGAAAGGCTCGCTTGAAACTCCTACTGCATCATTGCAAGTATTTTGCCTTAACATAATTAGAATGTACAAGGGCAAAGTTGGCTTTCAAGTTATGTCTAAACAGAAATGGAACAAGGAGAGGGTGGAACTAAGGATTTACGCTTGCGTGTGTGTGAGGGCCCACAGAAGCAGCAGTTGGTAATTCCTGCCCACACCTAGATTTAGGGTTCCCTTGTCACATGGATCCTCTCATTCAAAAAGGGCATTCTATCCCAGGCTCCTGGGAGCAGCGGTGTCGTTTTCTATGCTCCGGGTAAGTCCTGCAGGGTTTGGCAGTGAAAATGTATAGAACTCTAACTCTATAGGATACAGCATTACCCTGTTTAATACTGCCTGGGAGTAGCAGCGTGTGCAGATTTAACAATTGCAGCTCCAGGCCTTTGCGGAAGAGAAACTTAACTGTGCTGGCAGGTGTGTGGGCCATTCAGTGAGTGCGCGACTGGGAGGCATGAATCTGCTGTCCCACCAGTCACTCCCCTTCCATCTCGTCTCTGTGGAAGCATCTCCCTGCCTGGAAGTGCTTCTAATGTTTAAGTACCTTTCATTCAACACGGCCTGTGCGCTCAACCAGCCAATGGAATGGTGACCTGTGCTTGGAGGACCAAGCGACCACGGCTTCCTGGCTCCATCGCAGTCTCAGTAACTCAGGGTGACTGCAGTTTTTGTCTTGCTCTGTAGACCACCTTTCCCACCAGCCTCCTCCCAGGTGGAAGTCCACCTAATTGCTAACTAGCCTCGGGGTTTCTTCTGTGAGCCAAGAATCGTACCTAAAAGTGAATGTTATATGCCTCGTCTTCTTTACAAAGATGCATTTTCTTTTTTTCATTTTCTCTCCAAGACAATACGATCTCCATGCTTTGGTCTTTTAAAGGCAGAACCTATCTTCCTATATCCCTTCTCTCAATGAAATGTCCTTCCAACACTCACACGGAAACTACCAACACTAGATTTTTAAAGAGCAAAGAGTAGCTTGGTGACAAGGTTTGTCTGCTGTCACCTGCTGAGCCATTGGGAGGCAGGCTGACGTGTCTGGCCGGGATGACCCCTGGCCACCTCTGCCCGGGTGCTGGGCTCCAAGGCACCAGCTTCTGAAGAACAGGCTGCTCTTCCACGGAGAGATGTTCATGGCCATGTTGGTCCCAAGAAGCTCGCGGCAATCTTTCTTTTCAAAGTGGAGGAAATGTTTAAGTTATATTAAAATGTAATCCATTATACAGAAACATTCTATCCCTTGACCCCTGAGGAATGAAATGGCCAGTCCCTGCCTCCACAGCTTTTGTTGCTGAAGGGGGAGCTAGACAACTAATTAAAATGCAGTTGTTTCCTAGCAACCCCCTCAGTGCCTTGCACTTGCAGTGTGACTTACCTGACCAGTACAAGGTTCATGGATTCCACCTCACAGGACTAACAGTCTCACTGGGAACAGTAAGACAGCTCCAGCTCTCTAGCCATTCTGACGTTCTTTTCCACCTTGGAAAAAGTGTTTCTTGAAAAAAAAAAAAAGCTATTAATCTCCCTACCTTGAGCAGGAGACCGGCCCCTCCTGTCTCCATCGCTCCTGGCAAGATCAGCACCCCCACAGGCTGTCTGGTTCGGGGGATGTTACTAACCTCCCTTGTAGCATGGTTTCTGTAGCCATAAATGAGGATGATAGTCATACCTACTTGATAGGGCTGCTCTCTAGCTGGCTCACAGCAAGTGTGATGTCAGTGTAACGTCACCCTCATCACCTTCATCACGCCAAGCCCCTCACAAAAGGGCCGCCAGACGGCAGTGAAGAATGAGTGCCCTTTATTTCTGTGTCAAGACAGATGCCTCAGTTATCCAGCTGGCACAGGGAGGCCACCCCGCGGTTTATCCAGTGCTTCTGGGGCCTGTCCGTGGGGAGTTCGATGGAGAGGACGTAGTTGGTAGAGTGGCCCGTGGTGGACAGGACGCCCCTCCGGGCGCTTGTTTTATAGACTGGACACTCGTATATGTCCTGGTGCAGAAACGCTGCACTTTTCCCGGGCTTCAGCCAAATGATGGGCAGTGGGTCGTAGAGGATTTTGGGGAGAGACTCCTCGATCTGCTGCGTGCTCCTGTCCCAGCGAGCGCCTTCTAGGAAGAGCCCTTTAATGTAGGCCCCATCTTCCGGGCTGCTTTCCATGGTGGCTTCTTGTGTGGTCACCTGGAAGAGAGGACTGTGAGTGCTGGGACCTGCCATTTGGAAAAGTGCAGCCTGGCTGCGATGTCTGCCTGTCCCAGCATGCCCCTCCCAGGACGCCAGCTTCTGTGATGAAATGCCTGTCTGCCGTCCGCGGGCCATGCACCCTTCTATGTGGCAGGCGTAGGGAAGGCACCAAATTAGGAGTCAGAGGCCACCTTCCGTGGCACTAGCTGTGACCCTCTCTGAACCGGGGCCTATAGAGTGAGAGTAGGTCAGAAACAGTTCTCTGGGGGAGAGAGAGAGCCGTGGCTTGTAGTTTGGGTCAATTTCTGTGGTCTACAGACTCCCACCATGGCCAAGTTCAGGCTACCACCTACTTAACAATCAGTTCCATCTGGCTTTGGGGACTTGGTATGAGCCAGCTTTAGTTCACCACAATTTATTTATTTTTATTGATTGATTTTAGAGAGAGAGAGAAACATCAATTTTTGTTGTTCCACTTATTTGTGCACTCATTGATTGATTCCTGCATGTCCCCTGACCGGGACTGAACCTGCAACCTTGGCGTATTGGGACAACGCCCTAACCAACTGAGTACGTGGCCAGGGTATCCACCACCATGAGACTCCGAGGTAGAAAACTCTAATTCCTTCCAGTAAACATAGCAAATGGTTCAGGTAGGAGAACAGGGAGTGGTGGGGTTAGGGTGAACCACAGAGCATAAGCTCCATTCTAAAATCACGCAAATTCTAATCGTTTTGTTATTGTCAATGGAATGCTTATCCCATTTCTACTTCTGAGTACTTATCGCTTGAGTAGGAAAGGATATTGATTTTTGTATATTTAACCAGTCACCTTACAAATTCTCCTATTCTTATATATATGATTTTAGGGTCTCTTAGAATTTCTAGGTATACAATCATTTCAACATTAAAAAAATGTGATTTTATATATTTTCCTAATGTTTATCCCAGTTATTTTTTTTTACTGCATTAATTTTGGATTAACATTGTCTTCAGAGTTAAGTTTATTCACAAACTAAGTTGAGACCTAGGACAACCAGTTTGTGAAGTCTGGATTAGATGATCTCAATCAATCTTTCCACAGAGTTTAAAATTCTACAATCCACCAGTCCCTCTGCTCCCTTCTCTCCAGAGAGTGTGACAGGGTGATGCTCCACCATTGACAATTCCTTTAACTTTACCCCAAGCAAGGGACTACCCAAGTCCATGATCATCTCCAAATGAGGAGCCGCCACGTTAAATAGACAGCATGGGAGAATGCTTTCACTTTTCTTGGCATAAAGGTGGCAGATTTTTCCTTTGAAAAGATAGATCCCTTTTATATAAACAGATGCATGGCCTTGGGAATCCCCTGGTTCTGGCGGAATAACTTTGGAAGTACTTTAGTTCATGCTAAGTATTTCATTTGTACGTCTCAGAAGCACTTGTGCCCGCACATGGAACGTTCAGACCAGTAAGGAAACGGGCAGCACTGCCCCTGGCTGACCCCAAGCGCCCGGCCGAAGCTCCTACCTCAAACTCAAACCCAATGTGGTCGATGGGGATGGTGTACTTCCGGGCATAGTTCTGGGATACCCCCGTCAGAAACGACTGCGTGAAGTAGAACCCGGAGATCCAAAAGACCACAGGGGGCCCGCCGGAGATCCAGTCCTGGGGCCACAGAAACAAAACTCAGTCCACACAAAGGCAGGCACTGTAAATGAGTCCCATTCAGAAATACGCTTTTTCTCCTTTCCTTGACACAGGCGGCCTTCCAGCCTAGCTTATGTTCCCCCACTCAAATGAAGGCACAAAGAAACACATTTCTGCTTGAAGAGACACACAGGGGCAAGCTGGGTCTGGGCTGAGCACAGCCTGTCCCTGTAGCCGGGTGGCCATGCAGCCACTGGCCCAGTCCCCCTGGTTCTGTAGGACAAACATCTGGCTTTTTATGTCTAATAATCCAATGTTTACAGGCTAGCTCAAGAATTTTAAATTGCCAGGAGCCAAACCAAATATATAGCCAAATCTGGTCCATGAGCCACCAGTTTGTGACATTTATAATAGTTCCTACGCTTGCCTCCACAGGCGACCACCTTTCCAAGAACTCTGACTCCGGCCCTCCACTCTGGGGAGACTGTTCCCAGCAGGAGTGAATCCAGGTGGCTGCGCGGCTGCCCCTCCTCCTCCCACCGCCTCTAGTCTGTCCTTTCCACATGTCCTGGCCACCTGAGTGTGCATGCCGGGCGCCCAGGACCCTGCCTTCCAGGCACCTGGAAGAAGGTCAGGCGGGCCAGCAAGTCGGCCACATAGCCGCCCAGCGGCTTCAGCGACGGGTAGGACTTGGCCATCCACATGGCCGGCACTTTGCCGATGAGCATGCTGTTGAAGACGTCCTCCAGCTCCGAGGACATCAGAACCTGCCCTTTGATGGCGCGGACCAGGCTGATGAGGCTCTTCCGGATCACTTTGGTCAACCTGTGAGGACAAAGGCGTGCTCAGCCCCGCCGAGTCTCCTTCCCCAGGACACGGACTCCTGGCTCCCTCACTTTCCCTTTAAAAGGTCAGACAATTAGTGTATGTTCACGGCAGAAAACATCTAGAGCTGAGAAAAATTAAATCACCCAACTGTCTCACCACTGAAAGTAACCTGATGTACATAAATCTTTCTAGGTTTTTCTGTATGTAAACAATTTTAAAATAATTGTACTAGATTACTTTTTTGTAATCTGTTTTTCTCTCTTAGCATATAGGGATCTTTTTCCCAATTCATGATATTTATCCTTTGTAATGACTGTAAGGTGTTTCATTTTATTTAACTATTCCCCAATTGCTGAAACTTATTATTTCTACATTGTTGTCCCTGCAAACAACATTGCTAGGAATATCCATCTATATCAATTCCTGTGCAAATAAATAATGATTTGCTCACTAAAAGTAAAAATTTTAGGTCAAAGGGTAATGTAATTTTAAGGGTTTTGATCTAAATTGCCATTTTGGCCCAAGCTGTTCTTTTTAATAGACTACGAAGCGCACCTAAGAAAAGGCAACTGAAGGGCAGCCTGGGAGATGCCGCCTGCGCCTGTCTCTCTCTGGCCTTGTGACAAGGGCCTGGCCACGTCCAAGGGAGTGCACCTCAGCGCCAAAGAACCTGCCCCAGAAAGAGCAGTCATCTCTAAAGATTGATGAAATCCCAGCCAAGTGGACACGAGAATGGCCCAATGCAAGAAAGGGATTGTGGCGGGGTGACCACGAGGTGTTTGCATTATGGAAACGGAAGGGTCAGGCATTCCGCGCACTTGCTGAGCTGAGGAGTCAGGGCACCGTCCCACAGGCCTAAGCCGTGACACTGGCCACCTGCTTGCAAAGGTCTTCCTTCTGTTCCTGCAACGGGGGCTCTGCCAGCTCCGAGGTCCCAGTGCCGCGGAGAGGACATTTGCCAGGAGACAACACTGGCTTCTCTGAATTGGAAGCTGGACTGTCACCGAGTCCTTCGGGGCTTCTCGGGCCACTGGGTGAAGGCCCAATGGCAGTGAGGAGGGAGGCTCGAGTATTGTCCTGTGTGACCATCCTGACCATCATTGGAAAATAAGGCTACTGTTACCTTGTTGGCTTGTCTGACCACAGCGAGTGGCAAAGGCTGTGAAACCCTGCCACCCCAAGGATGAGCCCGTGGCCTCAGCAGGGGGGGATGGAAGCCACCAGGTCTGGTGTTTGAACGTATGAGGACTACAGCCCCTGGTGCCAAGTTACCTGACTCACCACAGTGGTGCCACAGCCTGGCTCGCACCCCAGACTTCGCTGGGTTCCCCCAAATAGCCAACTGCTTATTGACTCCAGAGAGAAACCCTTAGGCTGCTGGAGCCAAGAAATTCTTAGATGACATCCTCCTAGTTCCCTCGTCCTTCTGAGACCACCTTTCCCACCAGCCTCCTCCCAGGTGGAAGTCCACCTAATTGCTAACTAGCCTCGGGGTTTCTTCTGTGAGCCAAGGATCGTACAAGTCTCTTCTGAGACTTGTGGTCTGCTTTGTCAGAGCTGCCCGAAAGCTGAGCAAGGACCAATGAGGCAAATGGAGGCAGCAGCACATGGCGTCTGCAGCACTAAAACCTTGGAGGCAGCAGCGGGGCGTCTCCTCATCTGGCCTGGACGGTCTTTGGGAACATTTCAGTTTCGACTATAAATCAATCAAGATAATCCCGGAGCTCAGTGCTTAGATAGCACCCGGAGAAGTGAGGAGAGAGCCCATGCCAGTCCATCACCCCTTCCCTGCCTCTCGGGAGAGCCTGTGGGATGAACGTCTCTCCTCCCCTTGCTCCATTTACCCTGAATGGCTAAGTGCACAGGCTCTGGAATCAGACAGCCTGGGTTCGAATTCAGCTCTTCCACTGAGTGACTGTGTGACCTTGCACTAGTTACTTAACCCGTCTGGGTCTCAGTTTTCCCAACTATAAAACGGTGGTAGAGGGACTACTAACTGCATATTTCAAACGACTGCTCTGAGGTGGTTGCAAACGTATGTGTGGTGCTTGGAGCCGTACCTGGCACCAAGGGCGCAATGAAAGTGGCCGCAATGATTGCTTCTACTTGTGCTTGGTATTGGTTTTAACCTGACACCTGACTTTGCAGATATCAAATGAATGAGTGAGTGAGTGAATGAGAGAGAGAGGGGGAATGAATGGAGGAATGAGTTAATCCTGGGCAGTACTTGTTGGTGTGGTCCTCTCTACAGCCCTCACTATGGTGGGACGAGCCACTGCCTCTGCACAGCAGCCCCTTATCAAGCGTCCACCTCCACTGCTGCCAAGGTGACCCCCCCCCCGCCACCCCTGGGACCCAAATGAGCCTGCCTGGCCCACCTGTTGAACCTGATGAGCTCCTGCCTCAGGACGGTGTTCATGGACTCCTCATAGACCACAGGGTACAGCTTCATGACGACTTCTAGGTCAAAGTCCTTGGGGAGTTTGCAGAGTATGTCCTGGGTCAGCTCCTCAATCACTTCCTTAAAGGGCAGAGGAGAGTGAATAAGAAACAGGCCCGTGGCCGGGACTTGTCTGGTAAACCTGAAGCGTCGACCTTGGTCTTTGTAAACACATCTGTTGGACCTCCTGGGATGTTCCTACAGGCGGAAGGGGTTGGGATGGCTGGGGGAGGACCCCCACACCAACTTTGGGGAAGACATCACCCTTGGCCCAGAAAGTAAAGAGCTGAGCAAAGAGCGCCCTATTCTCGTTCCTGGAGGGAGCCAGAGAGCGGGAAGCCTGGGGCAGCCCTGACCCTGAGAACCCCGCTGCGCGTGCCCTGGGTGAGGCTCCCACAGCTCTCCCCGGGGGCTTCCAGGACCCCCTCCTGATACGAATGGGCCTCACGCAGGGCCAGTGACAGAGACTCCGGGGAAGGCAGCAGCCAGGCCTCAGCGGGAACAAGAGCAGCCAGAGCAGTGGGCCTTGCCAACCAGGGAGGGTGAGGCCCCAGGAGCGAGGAGTGAGGAGGAGCAGGGCTAAGGCTGGGAGCACACTCCTCCCCCTTCCCACTGTGCCCGGAACTCCCACCCCGAAATGGAGATGCTGCAACCAGGCTGTGACCCTCAGCGATTCCCACTTCTCCCAGGATGAACCAATCAAGGAACCAAACACGCAGAATCCACCACTGAGCTCGGCTGGTGGCGAAGGGAGGGGCAGGCGGGGGTCAGGGGCTGGTGGCCTGGCTCTGGCTCTGCCTCTGAGTCTATGGGCGCCTCAGGCAGGTCACTCCCTGGCCCAGATTCGCGTCGCCCCATCTGTAGATTGAGAATGACAATCTGACCATGAGAGACCCCCAGAATGGGCCCAGGTGCTTCCAGTTGGAGCCCATGTGAGACAGTCGCCCTCCTTTGGGTCACCACCTCCTCTCCTCATTCCCTCCAGGCGAGTCGCGGGCGCCGCTGGGCACTCACCAGCAGCGTAGCTTCCTGTGCTGTCTGCTGGCTGCCAGGGCTTTCCCAGAATGGGTGGGTGCCATTCATGGTGCGGGTGTGCAGGTTTTGAAATAAATGCTTTTCAGGCAAATAGAGTTGGATTTTAAATATTATGTAAAGGGAGTATAGGTCTATGTGGGTCTAGCAATGACTCCTACAATTTCATAGCTGACGTCGGACACACTGTGATCCCTGCCAGGCTGTGTCCCCTGCCAGGCTGTACCCCATTGCCAGGCTGTACCCCACTGCCAGGCTGTGTCCCCTGCCAGGCTGTACCCCACTGCCAGGCTGTGTCCCTTGCCAGGGCTGCCAGGCCTCCATGTTCTGTCTCCTTGCTCATCTCTCACAGCCCTGTGCCCCAGATGGAAACCCGCCTGGGAAATTGAACTCAAGCCCGGTTACCTGAGGGGACTTGCCGCTCGCGCCCGCCTGTCTGGGGAGCGTCAGCAGCACCCCCTCAAACAGCTGGTTGGTCTCCTGGTTGTCCTTGGTGATGTCGGCGTTCTCGTGGAGGCCGAACACCCCTGGGTGGGCTGTGATGGGAAGGTTCCTGAGGTACTCGATGTAGGACTGGGAAGAAAAGCTTCAGGTGACACACAGGTGGGTTCCTGGGGCCCCACAGGTCATTCGGGGCTGGGTCAGACCAGCCCGGGCAGGACTCACACTGAGCTGGGAACGGGGGCACGCACAGGCACGCACACGCCCGTGCGGGGACACACCCCAAGCTCGTCCCCGTGCCCGGGCTTTGGAGCCTGACAGAACGGGGCTTGGACCCGTCCGGACGCACTCCCTGCCGTGGGGGTCCCAGAGCTTCACTCCCCCGTCGGAGGCTGAAGGACACGCCTGGGCGCACAGCAGGGCGCAGTGAGAGACGCCCCTTTCCGTCCTCCCTCCAGACGTCTGGTTTCCCTCGCTCCTTCTCATCCTTCCGTCCAGTTTTGGTCCCTCCCCTTTCACCACCTGCTGAACCTTTTTTTCCAAGTAGCAGCTTCCAGGCTGTTCGCTGCCAAGCTTCCCCTTAACGTTCCTCTTCCCCCGGGAAACCCTCCTATTTTGAGAGACCTGGTCTACCAAAGACTCGGTGTTCATTATCAATAACAGTGTCTCTCTCCTGGGCTTTTGGAATATTGGAAATAGCTTAGGGACCCAAATCAGGAGGCTCAAGGCGGCCCCTGGGCCCTCGCTGGCCTCCCTCCACGCCTCACCTGGTAGGAGCCGTGGGGGGGGATGTAGTAAATGTCTCCGGGGGCGACGTAGTAGTGGTCCTGCTCGATGTCCTTGCAGTAGAAGGTGGACAGCAGGGACAGCAGGAGACGCCTGTCTTTGTCGTCGGTCACTCTGCCTCCATAGTTGCACTCCCCTGGAGACAACCGCAGAGGGGGAGGCTGAGCCCCGGGACGGGCGCCCTGAGCTCGGTTACTAGCCTAAAGCAGAGGATTCTTTGAGCCCAGGAGCCTGCGGAGACCAGGGCTGCTGGAGCTGCGCTCAGCTTGGGATGAGAGCAGGCCTGTTTGCTGTGGTGGCTGCTCTAAAAAGAACCCAGGCCACCACGTTACTAGTAGATGGCAAACAGCTAAACCAAAAGCCAAGCGCTGCAATCACCAATGATTGCTCCACAGGCAACGAGCAGCATTTAGGCATCTTCCACGTGTGTGTGTGCACGCATGTGTTTTTGTGTACATACATGTGGCAGACATTATAGCAATGTGGTTCCGGTCAAGAGCTTTGGCATGAGGCAGTCCTGGGTTCCCGCTCCAGCTGATCTGGGTTCCAGCCTCTGCCACTTAAGAGCAGCCTCCTCGCTGACACCACCGAGCCCATGGCACAGGCTGGGTGAATGGCGCCGGAGTCCTTCACGTGGTCACAGCTGTCACACACAGTCCAGGCGGCTGAGCCTATCCTGTCGCGGCTGCTTTGGGATATGACTTCCCCACCCCCGTCATAACATCACCCTCTGAGACTCAGGTGTCTGTGCTCAGAGTTCTACAAGAACCAGGGACATCCAGGGCCCCTTGCCAACCCCGGGACACAGCTTCCAGCTGGTCCAGACCCACGGGATGTGGCACCACCTGGCTGTGGCATTTGGAAGTTGTGGACAACACACTAGCCTGCAAGGAGGAGACGTGTGTGTGTGTGTGTGTGTGTGTGCGTGTGCGCGTGCGTGCACGTGTGCCTGTGTGTGCGCGTGTGCCTGTGTGTGCGCGTGTGCGCGTGTGTGTGTGCGTGTGTGTGTGTGCGTGTGCCTGTGTGTGCGCGTGTGCGTGTGCCTGTGTGCGTGTGCGCGTGTGTGTGTGTGCGTGTGTGTGTGTGTGTGCGTGTGTGTGTGCGTGTGTCTGTGCGCGCAGGACTCTCCAGAAGGGTCGGCTCATTTCCAATCTGAACCATTCCAGAAAGAGGAAGGTCTACAGACAAGAAATAGGAAGTACGACCCAAGTTGGGAGCAGAGGCCTCAGTTTTTCTTGGTCCAGAGTTGGAGGAGGATCCTGGTGCGTGTGGAGGGAGGGGAGGGACTAAGGGGCGCTCCCATGGCGATGCACCCGGAGACACTGCAGCTCGCTCTGTTGACGTCTCGGGCCTCAGCACAGTTTAGACTGGACATTAGCGGCTGGTACGCTGTGAAGAGGTTTGTGACAGCTCCCGGCTGCAGTACTAAAGGGAGCGCAGTTTGTCCCCAGGGCACCAAGTGAAGGGCGTCTCCTGCAGAGACCTGCGGAGTCCTGTGGCCACCCCCCTGCAACTAGCTTTTCTCAGGGGCTGGTCCTGAGGCTCTGGTCTTGCGTGCATGAGGGACAGTGACTTCCTTCTGGCCACTGCTCTGCTCTCTGAGGCACGAGCGCAGGCTCCAGGACCAGGTTGGGCCGCATCTCCCACCTCAGGCCTCGCGGCTCCTGCGGCAGGCGGGGCTGGGGCTCCGGGAGATGACTGCACGCCTCTCCCAAGGCGGCCTGCTCCTGGGCGAGGGTCGTGCAGAGCCCTCAGGATCACCCGCATCTGTTCTTCCCTCCAGGCACATAGGAAGGTTACACTTCCCTGGGCCGTGCAGGTGGGTGGGGCAGGCGCCGTTCCTATGCATTTAATTCCTGGGACGAGCTTTTTAGCGCTAGCCTGTGGCACTGGCACTGACAACACAAGTGTATGTTGAGATGGTGGCATCAAAAGTTGGTGGAGCCCGGCCCGGGCGGCTCAGTGGTTGAGCACCGACCCACGCACCAAGAAGTCACTGGTTCGATTCCCAGTCAGGGCACATGCCAGTGTTTCGGGCTCAATCTCCAGTAGGGGGCGTGCAGGAGGCGGCTGGTCTGTTTGGCTCAGGAGGCAGTTGTTTCTCTCTCACTGATGTTTCTCTCTCTCTCCCTAACCCCTCCTCTCTCTAAAATTAGTAAAAACATTGTTTAAGTAAGTTGTGGAGCCTTTGCCAACTGTGCCCTGATATAATTACAATGAGCAGTCACTTTTCCCGTTCACGCTGGACATGTAGATGGGGCAAGAAATGGGCCTTTGATGCCTGACACCCTTGAGATGTGGGGACTGTTTGTTATGTCAGCCTAACGAGTCTCCGCGGCCTGTGGGGTGGGGGGAGCGGCTGGTTTCCGAGCCTCCGGCAGGCAGTGCTGACTGAGCTCAGGGCAGTTGGGCACTCAGTCCGTCCTGGTCCTGCCGTCTGCAGAGGCGCCCGTGCTTCTGGAGAAGACCCTCCCACAAACCAGCTTCCACGGGCCTGACCCCGTGCGTCCCTTGGGCTTTGTGTCGGACACTGTGCTGAGTGAAGGTCTGTGTGACCTTCTGCAACTGAACTTTATCACGGAGAGCAGGACTTCTCGGCCTCGGCACCATTAGCATGTGGGCTGGGGAGTCCTGTTTTGGGGGCCGCCCTGTGCGTCCTGGGATGTCTAGCACAGCCTGGTGCCCCCGGGTGCACTCCCACTGAGCTGTGACAACCCAGTGTCTGCAGACATTGCCACAGGCCCCCGGGGGTCAAAATCCCCTCTGCTCTCAAGCCTCAGTCTCATCAGCTGTGAAATGGGTCACTAACGCGCATAGATTGCCAGGAGACCCAGTGCACTGCTCTGCTGTGGACAGAGGGGCTCCGTGGAAAGCCACCACCCAGGTGATGGGCTCACAAATCCCAGCTGGGCGGGCCATGGTGGGTGTCACTCCCAGGCCCCTGACTGCTTCAGTGACAGGCTGACCTTTGTCCTAAGCAGGCCCCGCCCAGTTTCTGGGCACCCAGGGCAACGCCTTTGAAATGCCTCCCTGCAGTCCCCTCAAGTGCACCCCCTCAGGACAGCGGAGCCTGACTGTCCTGTCACTGACCGCCTTGCTCCCTCCACCTCCACGCAGCCTCCTAATTCCATGAGCACAATCGCAGCCCCAAACCATGATGCTGGGAGCATTTTCTCAGTCTGTCCAGGTCTTGCTTCCAGGCGTGCCCTCTGTTTGGCTCAAGTAAATTCTTACAAAAACTCTACAGCCCAGGTTGGTGGCTCAGTTGGTTGGGGCGTTGTCCGTACACCAAGACGGCGTGGGTTCCATTTCTCATGAGAGCACTAACCCCGGTCTCAGGTTCCATCCTGGCGGGGGTGCACATGGGAGACAGCCAGTTATGTGTCTCTCTCTTTCCCCCTCTCCCTCCCCTTCCCCCGTCCCTCCCCCTCTCCCTTTCCCCCCTCTCCCTGTCTCCCTCTCCTCTCCCACTCCCCTTCTCCTTCTCCTTCTTCCTCTCCCTCCCTCTCCCCCATACCCTCTCCCTCTCCCTTTCCCCTCTCCCTTTCCCCTCTCCCTCTCTCTCCCTCCTCCTCTCCCCCTCTCTTACCCTCCCCCTCCTCCTCCCACTGCCTCCCTCCCCCTCTCCCTCTAAAAGTCAATAAAAACATATCCTCCAGTGAGGACTGGAAAAGACTGCTCTTCAGGTTTGGACATTAGTACACCGACAGTGTCTACAAAGTCCCTGCCCCAGGCCTGGGGAGAGGAGCCGGATAGCCCTTAGCTCTGGGATGAAGAGATGGGAGTGTGGTCTGCAGGGTGGTCTGCATTGCCCCTGGCCACGGCGTTCCATCACTGAGCACACCCCTATTTTACCCTTGAGGATAAAGCCAAGTCTTCTACACCTCCATCCTCCATCACAGACAGCAGGCGACTGACACCAGGCTGCCGATGGATCGGCCATGCTGACTGGATTGCTTTCCCACAACTGCAGGTTTCCATCTCAGGTCCCTCTGCGGGGAACCTCTCTCCTCATCCCCATCCCATGGCTCTACCCCTTCTTCTTCCACTTATAAAACTCCTAGTCATCCCTCAAAACCCATCTTTGTGCCTTCAGGAGGTTTTCCATGATCATCTGCCCCAGCCTGAGGCTACGCACTGGGCTGCCTTCCTACTTTACACGTGTTTCTCTCGTTGAACTTATCACCGTATTGTCATTAAAAAATATTTTTCTCCCTGTGAACCATTTGAGGGTAGGAATTAATATCTTAATTTCTTTCTTTTTTAAGACAATATCTGGCCTGGTGACAGCGTTGGTGTGGCTCCGTCTGCGGAGGGGAACCCTGAGCGAGTCCGGCTGGGGGCAGCGGAGGGGAGCGGCCGTGGCTGCAGAGCCCCATACGCGCAGAAATACCTGTCAGGTAGGTCAGAGCGTCGAACGGCACGTCCTTGTAGTCGTTCAGGAACATCTGGACCTGCCGCACGCTGATCCTCAGGTCCGACTCGTTGAACTCGTAAGGGATGTTCCAACCTGCGTGGGGCGGGGGAGGGCTCAGCGCGTGGGCCAGACAGAGCGCGAGGCCATCAGCCTCGACAGGGATTGTGGCTGCGGCCCCTGAGCCGAGGAGGCGTCCGTCCTAAAACCAAATTCTGGGTGGCCTCCCCTTCGCTGAGGAAGGTGCCAGCGCCTGCGGCGGCAGGAACTGGCGGCCCTGGGTTTGCTGAGAGATGCCCGGGGCCACACCAGCAGCCTGCGTGCGCGCAGAGCTTGGTGTAAGACAGCAGGTCGATGGGGCCTGGGCTCAGCCGAGTCACTTCATCTGAACATTCACACTCAAATTAAAAATGATAAAACGGCCCTAACCGGTTTGGCTCAGCGGATAGAGCGTCGGCCTGCAGGCTGCAGGGTCCCAGGTTCGATTCCAGTCGAGGGCATGTACCTGGGTTGCAGGCACATCCCCAGTAGGGAGTGTGCAGGAGGCAGCTGATCAATGTTTCTCTCTCATCGATGTTTCTAACTCTCTATCCCTCTCCCTTCCTCTCTGTAAAAAAATCAATAAAATATATTTAAAAAAATGATAAAACAGCAG
>NW_005355502.1:1190298-1210611 GCF_000412655.1 Myotis brandtii
CTCTGTGCAGGGCCAGGGCGCGCGTGCAGCCGGGCGCGTGTGCAGGGAAAGGAAGAGGATGCTCAGAGGACCCCCAGAGACAGCTGCCTCCTGGTTAAGGAGCACGAGCTGAGGGCCCTGCAGGGTCACGTCCAGGCTGTGGAGCAGATCAGCCGCAGCGGCCGCCGCGGACGGCCAGGAGCCTGTCAGCGTGCGCTGCTTGGCTCTCACGGGAACCAGTCAGCATCTAGAGAAGTGAGGCCATGGCTGGGTATGTTAGTGAACACATCACCTTTATTTTTTCGAGAAGCACAGACAAACATGTCCCAGCGTATTTCTTTCCTTGTCATGCTATAAACTACCTGGTGGTGCTTTGTGGACAATGGCCACCGTGCCCCAGGTGGGCGCATACACATCTCACGCCCCGATTCTCTCACCGTCACGTGACTTCAGCAACACCTCTTTTCCTGGCATCGACACTGACCTGGTTCTGGGGTTGCCAGGTTTATTAAATACAAGTACAGGGCCCTCGGTAAAGTTATAATTTCAGATAACCAACAAGTCCCGTTCAGTACACGTGTGTCCCGAAGGCTGTGTGGCGCACCGTCTCCCCGCATCCCTCTGAGCAGAGCCCGCGCCCCGCCTACCTAGCGGCCCGAAGTTCCGCCGCTCTTGAACGATGGCGTGGAAGAAGCAGAGGCCAAACAGCAGCTTCTGCCACATCTCGGCCTTCGTGCAGCTTTGGAAGAAGACGGGGTCGGAGATGGGGTCGTTGAGGTAGGAGCGCAGGAGGTTGGCCCGCAGCCCTTTGGGAGGCTCGTTGGTCATTTTGATCCCGTTCTGGAGGATGCTGACTGGGAACTTCTCGGAGGGGTAGCTGGTCAGCCAGAGTCTGGAGGGACAGCGACCCAACTACTTAGAGCAGTGATTCCCAAAGTGGGTGCTACCGCCCCCTGGTGGGCGCTGCAGCGATCCAGGGGGGGCGGTGATGGCCACAGGTGCATTTGGGGGCGATGAGTAACTGCTATTAAAATTTAAAAAAAATTAATTTCCAGGGGCTGAGTAATATTTTTTCTGGAAAGGGGGCGGTAGGCCAAATAAGTTTGGGAACCACTGACTTAGAGCAACGCAGTAACTTAAATGGAAAAACCAGTAACACAGATATTAGCCACCATCCACTGAGCACCGCCCAGTGCCGCCAGGCTAAGAACCAACACGTCCCTTCCTGTGCTTTGCCTCCCAGCCCCTCTGTGGGGGGTTGCGACCCCTCTGACCAGAGAGGAACTGGGAGCGTGGAGATGCCGAGTGGGTGTTTCACGTGCACACCCCCTAGAAGTGGCTGAACTGAGAGGTGAGCCGGGCTCCCGCCGTCCAGGCCCCGTCTGCCCTGCTGGACTGGCTGAGCTAAAGCCCGCACCCAGGAGAGGCTGAAGTGAGCCAGCTCCCAGCTCCCAGCTCCCAGCTCCTCACAGCCTTGCTGTTAGAGAGGAAACGGGGCAGGCGGGGGAGAAAAGGCAAGCAAACCGATGCCACAGTAAATGCATTATTGAACCAAGACCGCAGGGCAGAAGAGAAGTAATGTCCCCACGGGAACAGGAGGTTTCTATTGCAGAGAGAAGTCTGCAATCCGCCCAGCCAGGGGCAGAAGCCAGCAGGGCCTGCTTTTGTAAATACAGTGCTCAGCCCTGGCTCTGCCCCTTCATTTACATATGACTTGCGGCTGCTTTCCTGCAGCTGACTACAGTGGGGCCTTGACTTACGAGAGTCCCGACTAACGAGTTTTTTGAGATACTAGCTGTCTCTCCGCCCGATTTTTTGCATTGAGTTGACAGAGTAATTTGAGTTAACGAGCTCCTTAACAGGCTCCTTAATGAGCTCAGTCTCGGATCGAATTAAACTCGTAAGTCAAGGCCCCACTGTAGTTGCAACAGAGACCACGTGGCCTCAAAGTCTGAAATATTCACTATCTGGCCCTTTACAGAGAAAGCTTGCTGACCACAGTCATGGAGGCGGCATTTGGAACAGGCCCTGAAGGTATGGAAGGCTTCTTCCTTTGAAATATAAAAGCTTATCTATGCGCACAAAAATGGGAACATATGCAAATGTGTGTAGAAGCAAAAAGATGGTAACTTCACCTCAGTGAGTTAACACTTTGGCGCACTGGCGTCTAGGCTTTCCTTCGTCTGTGTTTCCTACCCGAGCTCCGTGGCAGCCTGTTCTGTTTCATTTTGCAGGTTTTTGTTTGTTTGCTTTGCTAGACTTTAGAGAGGTTTACCAACAGGCGAATCTGGTGACGGAAGGCCATTAGAAACACAGGACGCAGCTGAGCGTCCACACAGGCGAGGAGGTCGGGAGGAGGCACGGCCCTGTGGGTCCAGGCCTGGGACTGGGAGGTGGGAAGAGGCTATCGCTGCTGGCTTGAGGCCTGGCCTTAGTCTGCAGATGGCCGACATCTAGTTCAGGCCCAGAAAACCAACCTGATGCTGCAACATATTTTTGAAGTAATTGCCCACTTTTAAAAATGTAGGGTTTTCTTTTAAAATTCTAGATCCCTACATACCCTTTAAATAACGACAACATCCAATCACAAGAGGCTTGCGTTCCTGCATGGCAACACCAGCGGCATGAGCAGGGGCTGCTCTTCTTCCTCTAAGGGCGTGGCTTCTCCTCTACCGTCCCCACCGCTCCCGGTTGTGTCCGCCTGAGGCTGACGGCCAGGGTGACTGCTGCTGTAGTGTGGAAAGTGGAATGTTCCTGTGCCTAGTCCCCCTCCCTCATCTGTGGCACATTCCTGGCTCCTGTAGGTACCTGAGCTCATGCCTTTTGGATTAGGAACATAGTATTGAGGACCTTAATGAATAATTTTTTCTTCATTGAGTGTGTCCTCCCGGTTGTGCCCGCCTGAGGCTGACAGCCAGGGTGACTGCTGCTGTAGTGTGGAAAGTGGAATGTTCCTGTGCCTAGTCCCCCTCCCTCATCTGTGGCACATTCCTGGCTCCTGTAGGTACCTGAGCTCATGCCTTTTGGATTAGGAACATAGTATTGAGGACCTTAATGAATAATTTTTTCTTCATTGAGTGTGTCATTAATGGTCAATGAATCAACTCATCATCCCAAACCAAACAGAATTCTTGAAACTAGTAGATCCCACTTAAACTCTTACATGAATCTTCCCTGAGTCTTACATGAATAGAGTCAACTATGGCCTAGTCTGGCTTTGTAAATAAACACTAAACACGTTCCTATTTTCAGGCAGACATGACTAAAATGAAAACATCCACCAGGCTTTGGGGAAGAACAAGAGTTGGCAAAGTCTCTGTAAAGCAGCAGTTCTCAACCTGTGGGTCGCGACCCCTTTGGCGGTCGAACGACCCTTTCACAGGGGTCACCTAGGACCATCCTGCATATCAGATATTTACATTACGATTCATAACTGTAGCAACATTATAGTTATGAAGTAGCAACGAAAATAATTTTATGGTTGGGTCACAACATGAGGAACTGTATTTAAAGGGCCAGAAGGTTGAGAATCACTGCTGTAATGGATCAAATAGTAAGCGCTCAGCCTTTGCAGGCAGATGGTTGCTGCCACATTACCTACAGCATGAAAGCATCCTTGATCCTTGATAATATATAAGTGAGCATTGCTGTATCGCAACAAAACTTTATTGATGGACAATGACATTTTAATTTCATATCATTTTCATGTGTCATGAGGTATTATTCTTCTGATTTTTTTCAACCATTAAAAAATGTAAAAACTATTCTTAGCTTATACACCAGACATCACCAAGCAGTCGCCTGGGTGTGGCCCCGGCTGTATGGCTGGCCCTGCTGGACCAAGAGCACTACTGCACATGGGAGTTGAAAGGGGCTTTGAAGTCTGTCTGGTTCATCTCCTCACTCTGCAAATGTACAACCAAGCTACTTGCTGGGCTTTAAAGTTCACAGAAACACATAGCTGTTTCCAGTGTTTCATGGCGCCTGAGAAATAGGCCAGAGCAAGGACAGCGGAGCCTAGACTACAGGTGAGATATTTTTAAAGACAAAGAATTTTAAGCATCAGATTTGCTGACATTTAATGGACCTTTCCAGACACATTTCCTATCACCTCCCCTCAACAACATCTCACACCAGGGTCACAGCATAGCTTCTTGGTGCTTCCCTAACACCATCTTTGCTTTTTACAAATGCTGTCCCCTCTGCCTGGAATGTCCTTCCTGGTGAACTCCTATTCACCTTTCAAAACCCCAGGCCAATATCAGTCCTCCAGGTCTCCCCGACTCTCCCTTCCCCCTCCGTGTCCCAGGGCCCTTCTTAGAACATGAACATTGCTCCTCTGCAGGCTGCCTTCTGCTAGACTGAGCCTCCTAAGGCAGAACTGTGTCTGGTCGTCTTCGCCTTCCCTGCCACCAGCACGGTGCCTGGAGCCGCGCCGCGCAGGACAGGCAGCGCGGGAGCCTCTCACCTGAAGCTGACGTTGGTGTTCTCAGGGACGATCACCTCCTCACAGATCTTCTCCAGGGCAGGCATCCAGCTCGTGGCCAGGTGGCAGTTCTGTAAGACCACCCAGGTCCCCTCTTTGATGGCGATGTTGATCATTTTGGCCGCAATAGGGCCTTGGCCTTGGCCCAGGGATATGATCTGTGTTTTGGTACCTCCCATGTCAAGATCCTCCGCAAACTTCAGCAGGCCTGGGGCCAGGAGGAAAAGGGGCTTTTAAGAGAATGAGCCAGCCAAGACCATATTCACAGTCACGTCACAGGGGGGCCACGTTACAATTCTGGGCTCCAAAAGACACTCACTGACTGCTGGTAATTACAAATAAGCAAGTCTCTGGGGAAATTTTAGACTTTGGTGAAGATGGAGAGCAAAGACACTATTGGTCCCTCTTTTGCTCTGAATATACAGACATTATTGATTTTTAAAAATTACAGAAACTGAAAAAAATCAGGGTTGAAGGAAAGAGAAATTCCCAGGTGCCAAAAATAAAGACAGAGATCAAAACTAGAGAGGTGAGCACAGAGCCAAAGGACAAGGAACTGGGATTTTAGGAATTTATTTTACTGGGAAAACCAGGTGTTTGTACAGCGAAATTTCAGGTAAGTCTCACTTCTCTCTCCCTCAGAGGCAGCAATGCTACTAGGTTCTGTGAGTCCTCCCAGAGACATTTATGCATTTCAGGCATGCGGAACACGATTATACTCACACCAATTGTGGACCCCACATGTGCTTCCTTCACTCAGAGGTCCCCTCGTCAGTCCATGTGTAAAGGCCCTATTCTTTGTCATGGTTGCAAAGGATTTCCCCATTGGAAAATACCACAAGTCATTTAACCCGCTTAGAAGCGGTGTTTGCCCATGGGAGATGGGCATAACTTTGCACTCAAAAGAGGTGGGGTGCTGGAACTGAGATTTAAAAAAAAATAAAGTTAGGGTCCTCCAAGGGCTGCACCTTCATGGAGAGAAGGCCAGAAATCTGGTCACTGACTCAAGAAGCACCGTGGAAGCTGCCACTGGCTTGCAGCCTGGATGGGAAAATAAAAACCCTCCAGTGAGAAATCAGAGCAGGCAGCCTACGCCACAGGTCCCCACGCTGAGAAAATCCCTATATACTGACCTGGAACGGGACACCCGGGCACCGTTGTTTGCGTCTATAGACTATTCAGTTAGGGCACTCCTGAAACCCACGCCAGCGAGACCCCCACAAAACAACACACGCTGCTGTTGGTGAACGCACAGTAAACTACCACCAACTACCAACCACGCTCAGGGACTGTCAGCACAGACAACAAATGGGAGAACTGATGTCCCAAGGATTACACACGGACTCTGCTGTGGGCTGAATTCCGCCCCCCCAGATCCATATCTTGAGGTCCTGACTCCCAGGACCTGGGTCTTTACAGAGGTAGTTAAATTGAAATGAGGTCAAGAGGGCGGGTCCTAATCCACTATGACTGGTGTCCTTACACGAGGAGATGAAGACAGGCATAGAGGGAAGACCCTGTACAAACACAGGAAGCAGGTGGCCACGAGTGAGCGCGGAGAGGCCTCAGCAGCCCTGAGCGTGGACTTCTGTTCTCCAGGACCGGGAGGAACCACGTCTGCCGTTCAAGGCACCCGTCTTTGGTATTGGTTGTGACAGCCCCAGCTGATCTTTGGCGATAACGTATTGGCACAGAACCTGGAAAGGAGACCCATGGCTCCCAGCTGCCACCTCTGACTGCCTTCGTGGGCAGGTGCTGGATCCGCCTGGGTCAGGTGCGTGTCACACCCCTTGGCCTTCTCCCAACACGCCAACCTTGTCATTTGCGTTTCTGACACTCTTCCTTCATTCAGCAACAGAGACAACTAAAGCTTTGCAATCCCTCAACGGAACAGAAAACTAATTCCTGAAAACAACACATACCCTTTAATAAGCACAAATGATTCCTGGGAAAATACACAACCTGGTAACAGTGGCTACTCCTGGGAGCACTAGGAAGAGGCACCTTCACTCTACATAAGCGTTCCTCGGCCTCAGCTCTCCTGACAGGCGGGGCCAGATAATCCACTGTTGAGCCCTGTGCACTGTGAGGTGTTCAGCACCCTGGTCTCTACCTACTAGATGCCAGTAGCACCCCTAGTTGTGACAATAAAAATGCTCCCCACTTTGTAAAATGTCCCTTGAGGGCAAAATGGCCCTGGTTGAGCCACACTTCTACACCTTATGGCATTGCTTGGTTGTTAAATCATGACTCACAGTACTAATTATCCAAAAAGTTAAAAAATTAAAAGAAAAGAGGAAAGCCCAGCTGAGATAGTCAGAAAAAATGGTTTAAAACAAAGGTGGCCAATTAACAGCCAGGCTAAATCTAGCCACAGCTTGGCCCTCGCACAATTTTTAAGAAAACATTTGAATGAGTTCTCAAGATGTCAAAAGGAGTGCTTTTTGCATTTCTTGTTTCTCTTGAAAAAATCAGATGATCTGGCTCACAGCACCAGAGGGCACAGAGGGTGGAGTAGCAGCTGGCCCTTTAGGCGGGAAAGAAACCTGCAGTCGCCACGCCCCACCCCGCCCGGCCTATTCACTGCTGGCCTTCAGAGCCATCTGAATTGGAGATGCCTGCTAAAGGGGACATGCTATTGCCATCCATTCACATTTTGGGCTCTTCATACCACAGTCCACCCTTACCTGCCATTGGGTCTGCGCCGGGAGACAGCACGAAAATCAGGGGTGTGCAGCAGCTGGAGTCATTGTAGGACCCCTGGAGGTCAAATGTAGGGGTCTCAATGTACACGTTGCCCATGTGCTCAGCAATGAACTCCCGGGTGGCCGGGATCATCTTGTCGGGCCGCAAACATCGCAGGATCACCATTCTCTCCAACCCTTGAAGGAACTTCCAAATGCCAGGGAACTTCTCCTCGTGGGGGTATGCTGAGTCATAGATGAGCTTCCATTTATCAGCATTTTCTTCCAAATGTTCCATCAGGCCATTCAATCCTGACAACGAGGATGCACGAACCACTTCGGCCCACGCTTTCTCAGACAGCCATTCAGAAACTGGGTTGGGGAAGGGGTTGTCCAGGGCCACGCCGCCAGTGAGGAGAAAGTACCAAATTTCCTCGTTAATTAGCTTTTTCTCTTTCAAGATGCCAATGGTCAGGAGGAGGGAGAAAACCAGCTTGTCCTTCTCAAACAGAGAGCGGCAGATATTGTTGTAGATGCTGAGGGTGAAGTACTCAATGATGTACTCAATGCGCAGGTCCAGCTGGTCACTCTTCTTGCTGTGCACCAGCGACTGCATGTAGAGGTTGATGAACCATGTCAGGGAGTACTGGTACATCGGCTCGATGTTGGCCAGGTCAGAGATACAAAAGAAGACGGTGGCAGAGTGGACAGCCACCGGCTTGTAGCCCATCCGAGTCTGGTCGATCTGCGTTTCTGTCACCGAAGCAATTTCCTGTTTCTCGGAGATCTCTTCAGACAGCTCCTTGGAGGAGGACAACACATTGATGGCCGTCTCATCCTCAAGGATGTTGCCCTCAGACAAGGAGAGGATCTCTAGGATCTTGTCTTCAATCTCCTTTAACTGCTTCTTGTTCTTGGCACTTTCCACAATCAACTTGTTCTTTTTCTCTTCCAGTTCTGGCTTCTCCTTGGCAGCCACGATGCCAAGCAGCTGATCTTGGAGGCCCAGGGGGGTGATCATGAAGTTGAGGAGGCAGACTTTCACCGCGACTTCAGGGAGGTAATGTGGGTTCCTCAAGCGGGTAGTGATGTATAGCTTGAAGTCCTTGGAGTATTCGATGATGTTTTCACCCAGCCTCATGTACTCGACCCCTTGCTGCCTGAATGTGGACTTGAGCAGGATGGGCTCAATGAAGGCATCCAGCTCTGCCCCCACGTTCTCTAGTAGGACAGGGGTGCCAAACTGCAGGGCATTCTCCAGTGTCCTCACATAGTTGCTGTCCGAGAACTTGATGACAGACAGCTTGTTCACTTTCTCCATGTTCTTGATCCACTTGTTGGCCTGCCCCTGAGGGTCAATCATCAAGGCCCAGCGTCTGGAATTGGACACAATGATGCCATTGTCGATGGAGAAGGAATCAACAGGCAACCCGGCCATCTGCCAGGCTCGGGTTTTTATGGGATCCCCCAACGTGTTGCTGAGACTGAAGTCACTGGAGCCGGGGATGACCCTCTTGCTACACTGGGCCAGCCACTGATTTTGGCACTTGGCCCGATAATCCACGGTAAAGGCCCCTAGGTAAGCCACAGTCCCCGCAGACACCAGCACATCCCCGGTCAGATTAGTATAGCGGATCCCCAGCTGCCGGGCAGCCTCTGTCCATCGGTCCTTCTCTCCCCCAAGACCGCTGATGAGCTTTTCTGCCCTGATGAGCTTTTGGGAGCAGATATCAATGTTTTCTTCCAAGGTCATCTTCTTGATGTTCATCTCCTCAAATTCATCGTTCAGGGCCTGGAGGCGGTCCTCCACCAGCTTCAGCTCTGCTCTCTTCAGGTTCAGCTTCTGCATCTGGATGTCCAGCTTCCCCTCTGCCTCCTTCAGCCGCTCCCGCTTGGGAGCGACCACCTTGGTCACGCGGTCGTACACCTCCATGGCTCTCACCCACTTGCACAGACCCTCACAGGCAGATGACACGTTTTTAATGACGGCCGGCTGGAAATCTGGGTGGTCGATAAATCTCTCTCGGATCCGTTTCATGATTATTAGGGGGATGTTGTCTTTGTCATATGTCTTAAGGCTCTCCAGGAACTTCAGATCGCCAAGAACTTTTCTTGATACCCCCCAGTAATCTTCTATCATTTTGCCTGTCAAGTGAGCAAAGGAATAAGACTATCATTAAGATTTCTGGCTGAGACTTAAAGCTTTGCAGTGACGGTTCCTCAGATCTGGCAAAAAAATTCAAATCCTATAGAGGACTTTAAAATACTCTGTATGATACCATAACGATGGACACGTCCTTATATGTTTGTCCAAACCCGTAGAATGTGCTCCTCCAAGGGCATTCAGTCGTGTAAACTATGGGCTTTGGGTGACTATGATGTGTCCGTGTAGGTTTGCTGTGGTGGCGGGTGTTGATAATGGACGGGAGAGACTGTGCATGGGTGAGGGCAGGGGAATATGGGAAACCTCTTTGATGTGAACTTAAAGCTGCTTTAAAGATACAAAATCTAAATAAGAAAAGGAAAGTCTAAGCTCCTCACCATGGTCTGGGAGGCCTACTGACCTCACCCCTCATCGCTGCCTTGCTCTTCGGACGCCAGTCACGAAGGGCCTCCTGCAACGCCTCGCTGTCCGAGGCTTCCCTACATGAGCTGTGCGTGCCTGCAGCTGGCTCCTGACCAGACTGGGGGCTCATTTTAGAAACCACCCTCACGGGCCACAGAGGGGTTTCCCTAGATGAGCCCCAACGAGCGGCCCCTGCACCCCTCCCACAGCATTGCCCTTCATCCCAGCAGCTAGAGCGTCTGTTCTTTTTACAGCATCTGTTGCAAGCTGTGACATTTTGCTTACTTTTTATTGCGGCCTCTCCCTCACAGCGGTGAGGGGTCTGTGTTTACTGTTCTCCGCACAGTGCCTGAGACTCGGTCATCGGTCTGTATTGAATGAATGTTGCCCCTCATCCCAGCCATAGATGGAGAGGGCAAAGGAGTCATGGCATGTGTTTTAAATATTCTTTTTCGTGTCTGGGAGGTGGACTGGATGGAACGAACCCAAAGCGTCCTCCTCGTGAGTGAGTGGGGGCCCAAGAGAAGGCGGTGGGGGGAAGAAGACTGCAGCTGGACAGAGGCCCTCTGCCACCTGCCCAAGACGAAGCCGGGCCTGTTCTCCTTAGCCCTCGTCACGCTGACCCCGGGCTGAGTGAGCCCTGACCTCATCCCAGGCGGCTCCTAAAAGGCTGACAGGTTGGAAAGGTTGGAGGCCTTTTGGCTCATGGCACTGTAACCATCGCTCATCCTAACAAGCGTCCATGAGTCCTGGCTACGGGCTCAGTTGTTTGGAGCGTCGTCCACGGTGGAGGGTTTGATTCCAGGTCAGGGCACATGCCTAGGTTGCAGGTTCCACCCCCGGTCGGGCAACCGATTGATGTTTCTGTCTCACATTGATGTTTGTTTTTTCCCTCCTCTCTCTCTCTTTCTCTCTCCCTTCCTCTTTCTCTCAACTCAATGAAAAAGTCCTTGGGTGAGCATTTAAAAAAAGCTGTACTTGAGGCATCATATTAATTACAACAGTGCAAATGTGTCCTGTTTCTAACTCAAGCACAGCGATCAAACATTCCCATGGAGGTTTTTGTTTACCGTCAGGAGAGTGACCCGCTCCATGTAAATCCAGGATGCCCAAAACTAACTGCAGCCCACTGTCCGGGCTGAATGCTGCAGGGTAAGTGAGTAGTGCACACAATTTGCTTTACCTTTGAGCTAGAGAGGCGAACAATGGGTCCTGTGTGGATCATCAATGATCCAAGAAGAGAAATGACTGCTGGGACCTGGCTATGATTTGTGCACCGTTCTCACCCCCAGCTGCACCTTCGAACCACACAGGAGTTCAAAAAAATAAAATAAAATGCTAATTCACACAGAGGCCATGCCCAGACCAACGGAGTGAGGATCCCCACGGCTCTCAAAGAGGCGCCGGCGGGGCCGGGCTTCAGCCTCTTCATGCCCCGCGGGTCCTGGGTGCCCCGAGTGGAGATGTGCTGGCTGGCTCACCTTGCTCAGCCCCACTGAACGCCCCGCACCTGCTGCCCTAACGGCCCCCTGTCAAGTCCACACCGGCTTGTCCATTCCCCATTCCTTCTGCGTCTCCTTCATGGGGCTTCGGCCACCACCACCAGGAAAGAGGGAGTGCTAACCAATGGGAAGTGGAAGCCTCAACCTCGTTCAATTCCAAGGCACCTGTCTTCATACAAGACCCTACATGGAAATCTGATTTTAAGGAGACTGAACATTTACCTATTAATGCGGCTAGTCTCACTTATATAAGGCGCTTTCCTCTCTCCCCTGGAATCCTTGTCTCCCCACCTCCCTCCCAGTCTGCCTCTGCCTCCCTCTGCTCATCTCTCTGCCTCAGATTCTCCTCTACCATCTCATATTCCTCCTCCCTCTTCTTCTCCCGTAGTGTCTGTGTCTCCTTGTCTCTCTCTTCTTCCCCTTGCTCTACGTTTGCATGTCTCTCTCTCTCTGTACCTCTGCGTCCCTCTCCATTTCTCTCTCACTGGCAGCCTTTGTGTTTCTGTCTTTGTCTGTTTCTCTTCACAGCCTCCATGTCGTTCTCTCCCGTTTCTCTGTTTGACACTGTGCTTGAGTCTGTCCCCCATCCTCTCTCTCTGTCGCTGTCTCCATCTGCCCCCTAATTCCTTCCCTCGGATCTCTCCCTGTTCATGATCTCTTTGTGTCTATGTGCCTGTGGGTCTCCCTGACCTTCGTCTTTGTAATGATTTGCAGGCAGGAGCTTTGACTGCTCAGCTCTCCTGCGAAACCAGCATTTTCCTGGCTCCTGGGAGGAGAGGGGCGGTGAGGAGGCACAGGGAGCTCTCTGGTCTGGAGCGCACGCACAGCCTGGCGCCCCTCTCGCTTCCTCCGAGATTGCGCACACTGCCTGCGGGGGTGTGTGTGGGTGTGTGTGTGTGTGTGTGTGTGTGTGTGTGCACACGCGGGCGCCACGCGCTGGGCGGGTTACCGCTGCCACTGGGGTCCGGCTTCCTCTCAGGTTTCAGCCCTTTCATGACACAGATGCTCTCCATGACCAGCTTGACGGGGCCGGGGGGGTTCTGCATGGACTTCACCATGGAGATGTCCGCTGGGTTCAGGGTGTCGAGCGCAGCCAGTGCGGCCTCCAGTGCTGGCATGGCCTCGGCCAGGTCCCCCTCACACTCGTCCTGCGGGCACACGGGGACAAAGGGGTGAGCGCAGCGCCTGGCATGCCTGGCACGGGGAGGATGAGGCTCTGCTCCTGGAGAAAACCGTCCGGGAGGGGGTGGGCAGAGGCACCGCCCACGGCCGTTCTTCCGGGAAGGTGCCCAGGGCTCTGGGTGCGGGGAGGCCGGCACGGCCCTTGGGGGCTGCAGCCTGGATGCCTTGGACATTTAGGAATTCAGATGGTTTGTAATATTAAAAAAAATCAAGCCTTTGTTTTTAAAAAAATTCCCAAGAGATATATGTAGTGGGGACCAAGGATGGGTTGAGCGATGAAGGATGAGTCTTCACAGGTGAGTGACAGATGGGAAGAGGGTCAGGGCCAGTCCAGGGAAGATGAAGGTGCGGGGAGCTGAGCGGGGAGGGGCAGGGGCAGGACGCGGCTCAGGGGGATGCAAGGTCGAGTGTAGGAGTGAGAACAGGCATAGAGACGGGAGTTGGCTAGTGACATCTGGGAGGAGACATTATTTCCTCATTTAAAAACAAAATTAACACAATGAAATATCAGCCATAAAAATACTGATTCATGAAATAACACAGACATAAGCCTTGAACACTTCATGCTGAGTGACAGGAACCAGACACAGAACCCCGGCCGCCGTGATCCCATATACATGCATGTGCAGAGAAATCCTGTGAGGCAGGAAGTCGGCGAGTGGCTGCCAGGGTCCGGAGGGGAGTCGGGGGCTGCTTGTGAGGAGGAAAATATTCTGGATTTAAATAATGCCGGTGGTTGTACAACTCTGTGAAAATGCGAAAAGCCACAATTGCATAATTTAAAAGGGTGGATCTAATGGTATGTGAGTTACATCTCAATTAAAAAAAGAAAGCTTAACATTATGAAACTTTTAGAACAGGAAGGGATCTTATAGAGTAGTTAGAGGTCTAATGACCAAATAAGAAAGAAAAAGAAAAACAAGTTTTCAGGAAGCAAATGAGTTAGCTCAGTTTCCGCAGCTGGTCAGGTATGGCACCAAGCTCCAAGCCTGACTCCCAGCTTTGCCCGCAGCCTAGGTGATCCCCAGCCGGTGTGGAGGCGATCCCCAGCCGGTGTGGAGCACAGCCGCAGCCCAGGTGATCCCCAGCCGGTGTGGAGGGCAGCCCGCAGCCCAGGCGATCCCCAGCCGGTGTGGAGTGCAGCCCGCAGCCCAGGTGATCCCCAGCTGGTGAGCAGACTCCACGGGGAGCTTGAGTCTGAGGCAGAGCAGCGAGCCCTGGCGTCTAGATCCTGCAGGTTATGATGATGGGCAAACCGACACAGGTGGTCCTGCTTTCCCACATATGTGTGTGTGTATGTATGCATGTATGGGTACGTGTATCATGGATTCTTTATTATAGGTTTTCCGCTCTCTTATAAACCTACTAGAGGCCTGGTGCACAACATCTGTGCACTCGGTGGGGTGAGGGGGGTCCCTCAGCCCAGCCTGTGCCCTTTCACAGTCTGGGAGCTTTCAGGGGATGTCCAACTGATGGCTTAGGCCCGTGCCCTGTGGGAAGCCGGCCTAAGCCATCAGTTGGACATCCTTACCGCTGCCACAGAGGTTGACCACTATGCTTGCCAGCCGTCAGCCCAGCTTGTGGCTGAACAGCACTCCCCCTGTGGGAGCGCATTGACCACCAGGGGGCAGCACCTGCATTGAGCGTCTGCCCCCTGGTGGTCAGTGCGCATCATAGTGACCAGTTATTCAGCAGTTTGGTTGGTTTGCATATTACCCTATTATTATATAGGATAGCAATGATTTATTTAGCTCCATTACATTCAAACACCCCCCACCCATAAGCAAGCCATGTCCATATCCCTGTATTAAATAAATGAATGGCCAGGCCTGGGCCATTCCACTGGCCCCCACGTCAGCCACGGGATGTGCACCGAGTGGAGGCAGAGGAAGAACCAGCCTGGCCCTGCCTCCCTCACAGCAGCTGCAGAGCTGGGGCAGGGACCAGAAGGCATCGGCTCGGCCACCGCTCTGGGGTCCCCAGGTGCCCGGGGCGCCACATTGCCCTGGTTCTGTTCATGCCGGGGACCCACACCCTGCCTCCCTGCGGCCCAGCCACGGCTCTCCCTCAGGGTCCAGGCCTGGGTTCCCGCTGCTCGCTCGTCGGGCGTCTCAAACTCGCTCTCATCGTGACATTGCTGCCAGGTGATTCCAACTCTGAGTGCAGTGGGTGCCCCTCCCCAGGCCCCCCAGAGAGTCTGGTCCTCGGCTTGGGTGGGGCCTGGGCACTGCACTTCAAGCTCCAGGTGAATCTGCTCTGCAGTTTCCTGGGGCAAATCCGGGGCACCCCCAGGGCACCCCAAAGCACCGAGAGGGGGCAGGGCCAGAGGGGGGCTACTTGATGGTAAACTGTCTGCCTAACATGGTCATTAAAGCGACTCTATGACATTTGGGATATGATGTTAAAAATTTTTTTAAAAGCACGACATAAATTGCAACCATGATATGATTGATGGCAATGATGGAAACGGAGTTAAAGTTGACTTCTTTTGTTTTTTGTTGTTTGGTTAATCCTCACCTGAGGATATTTTTTCCATTAATTTTTAGAAAGAGTGGAAGGGAGGAGGGTGGGGGAAAGAAAGGGAAAGAGAGAGAGAGGGAGAGAGAGAGAGAGAGAGAGAGAGAGAGAAACATCAATGTGAGAGAGACACATTGATTGGTTGCCTCCTGAATACTCCTTCACCGGGGCCAGGGATCGAACCTAGGTACATGCTCTTGCCTGGGAATCAAACCTAAGAGCCTTTGATGCAACAGCAGACGCTCTAACCATTGAGCACACTGGCCAGGGCTCAAGCTGACTTCCCAGCAGGGCTGTGTGACACTGCTGGAATGTGCCCAGCCCTGCAGTAATCCTGGCATCACTTGTCCTCACTAGGAAAAATGATTCATTAACTTAAAAGAATCAGCCAGTTTAAGCCACTGCTGTACTTGTGGGGCCTGCGTTCTGTCAGCCAGTCCCCTCATCTCCTCGTGGGGCGCCCTCCAGGGTCTCCCTCAGGAGGTGAAACCAGCCCAGGACTGCAGCCCTTGGGGCTCAGAAAGGGACTGGGCTCCCCATAAAGCCTCAGGCACTCACACAGCACAGCCTCCTTCCCCTGACTCACCTCCCGACCTCACTCCTGTCCTGGGGGATGGCAGAGCACGGCCCTCCCTTCCCAGCCAAACCAGGAGTGAGTGTGCGGGTCGCTCTGCACCCTCCCTGCCCCTCCTGCCCAGGGACCTCTGCTCCCCTCACACTGCAGAGCAGAGGCCTGGCTGTGAGGCACCCACGCGTGGCGACAGGCTGGCCTTCCTCCAGGCAAGTCCCGGTACAGGGTAAAGGCCCCCTGTCGGGGTGGTTAACACGGGCCCTCGAGCTCGGTGTGCTGGACCATGCGACATGCCTTTGTATCCCCTCTGTCTCCCCAGGTTACAGTGAGGAAGCTGAGCAAATCCTGAGCCCTGAGGTGCCTGATTCTACCAGGAGGAGCTCAAACTAATGTGCCTCCAGCTCCAGGCCAGCCGACACGCCGGCAGGGGGCGGGCGGCTTGTGAACGGGACACCCACGGGCAGCGCCGTCCACGCCTGACGGCTGCTCCCAGGAAGGGGGTCCCGTGTCGCCGATGCTTGACTTTTGTTCTCAGAAAAGCTGACACTTTAGACATTTTACTTGCAGTCTCTTGATTTTGAAAAGTCGATAATTATTCCAAGATCATAAAAGAAAAAAGCGTGTGTCACAGTGCGTCCCCGGCTGCCTGGGCCACACCCTCACTGTGTGACACTGGGACCAGGGGTTGGACCCAGGGCAGCTCCGAGAGGCCAGGCCTCAGGCTCGTTGAAGGGAGCCGTCTGGACGGCCTGTCCTGGAGGAGGCGCCCCGTTATTTATTCACCCTGGAAGCCAGACACTGGCTCAAGCTCCTGCTGTAAGAACGGCCAAAAGGGTTTTCTAACTGCTAATTGGGAGCGTTGGGACAAGTCTGCTACGCTAAGTGCCACACCCTGGGTCCGGTCCCGCCGACTGGCTGTGCAGCTATGGAAGTGCATGCTGTTGACTCTCGGGTACTGTCCTGTCACTCTTGTGCCCAAGGCTGCCGGGCTGCGGGCTGCGCTAGTGGAGCTGTGCAGCTGAAAGTGCTTTGAGAAATATATAGCTTCACGGGAGTGCCAGCCAGGCTTTCCTCCAATAGCTGAGCAGGAAACGCCTGCCCAGGACTGGCAAACGGAGTTCTCTAGGTCAACAATCTGTCCTCAACAAACGTTCGTTCCACCCTATGACATGCCAGGCACACGTGAGCAAAGACGTGATGGAGGAGAGAGGTGTCCAGGCTGGAGGAAGAGTGCTCTGGGCAGAGCCGCCAGCCGGTGCAGGGCCCTGGGCGGAGTGTGCCTTGTGTGTTTTTAAAGAACAGGCAGGAGACCAGCATGGCCAAAGCAGAGTGAGGGGCTCCTAGAGACGAGGGTCGGTCATACTGGGTCTCGTAGGCCTTGACTCTGAGAGACAGAGACTAACACGGTCCGGCTCCCTGGAAACAGCCAGGGGCAGGGAGTGAGCTCATCACCCAGCGGCTGGCGCTGCTGAGACAGTCGCTGCCCTTTCCAAGCCTCACTTTTCTCATCTGCAGGACGGGCCGACCACACGACCACACCTCCCGCAGAGCTGTGCGGGCTCCCCGCCTCCCGGATCTTTATACCTTGATGCCCTGAGCAACGGAGGCAGCGGCGTTGGCTTCCTTTTCATCCGCCTGCACCAGGAGCTTCTTGGCATCGGCTTCTATGGTCTCCTCTTCGATCCGCACCATCATGTTGGCGGTCTCCTCGGACGTCTGGATGAGCTGGGGTTGGAGTGCCGTCAGCTCCACTTGCATGACGGCCACCTGGCAAGGAGACAGGGAGCGAGCGTGACGTTGTGAAATGACCGCGAGGCCGGTCTGAACCATCCTCCAGCCTAGGCATTTGCAGCATAACTGGGGTCTGTTGTTGGCTGGAGTCGCCTGGATGTTTCAATGCTTAGTGAGGTTCACACCAGGCGTTGCAGATTCCGGGCACCCTGCTCGGCACTAGACACATAAACTTAAAACATATCAAAAGGCCTTTCTCGTTGTTGATCCCACCTTCTAGTGTTGGGGGCAGGAGAGGGAGAGCAAGAGCAAGTTAGAAGGAAATCCACTTCATTTATCCATTCATTTATTTGTTTGAGAAAGAGGGAAACAGCGATTTGCTGTTCCATGTATTTATGCATTGTTTCCTGTGTGTGCCGAGTTCGGGGATCATACCTGCAACCCTGGCGTATCGGCTGACGCTCTGATCAACGAGCTCCTACATTGTTTCCAAGTCCGTGAAGGAAGCACGTGAGTGCGGCTGAGATGCCTGGGATGGAAGGGACTTGCAGGCCGTTTCCCTCTCTAAACATTCGAACTGTGTGAGCACCTCTGATGGGAGGCAGCTGGCTGCTGCTGAGGGAGGGGTGCCGTTTCTCAGGCAACTCAATTCATTAGATGTTCCCGATGCAGAGCTGGGACTCCCCCCCTGGTTCTGTGTCCTTATGTGAAGAGGGTTTGTGACCTTGCGCCCAGGCCCGGGAAGCGCGGGGAGAGACGCAGGCACCCTGGCCTGGCCATGACACGGGCTCTGGACCATGCGTCTGACTTTCAGTTCCGGCCTGACCTCTTGGGGCACTGACTCACTGGGCTGCGTGACTGTGGACAGTCACCTGGCCTCTGCGTCTTGGTATCTCCAGGTGAGCTTTCCTATACGCAGCCCTGGGCCTGGGGGGCTCAGGGGGAGTGACCTGCCACCTTCATTCTCTCTCTAAAAGCAAAGGATCCCAGTTGGACCGGCTCAGAGCTAGGAACAGAGCATGAAGGATGCCCATACGGCCTCCCCGGCCCTGGGCTGCAGTGTTCATGGATTTGCTGGGCTCAGCAACGGGCCAACCTACTGGCAAGCATTCAGTTGTCTCGGACCTGTGCTGGTGCTGAAAATCCCTATCTTAATGTGGCTCTCACTTTAGTTGGCTTGTCAAGATGGCCTGTCCAAGCACAAATGAATACAAACTCATACGCCAGGCATTTGGTATTTGTGTCAGCGTTTCAAATCCTCACGACAGCCCACGAAGCACGGACTACCACCTACCAACAGAAGAGGACACTGAGGTCCCAAGAAGCCGGTGAGTTGAGAACTGGGACTGGAGCCCAGGACTCTGATGGCACAGAGCCTGCTCCTAACCGTGGCCTCATCCTGACCAGTGGCTTCTGGCAGGGCCAGGGCCTGGGTAGGCCTGCAAGGCACTCACCTTGGCACAATATTCAAGGGGGCACCAGAAAACGAGTACCACGATACATAGTATTTTGTTGCAATATTTTAAGTCAAAATTAATGCCCCCCAAATCCACGATGAACAAACTATTAAAATCTTGAGTAAAGACAACTCAATGTGCTGGGCTTGGGAGGAGGCTGTGAGGGCGTCCTGCGGGCGGGGATGCTGGGCCTGAATGCAGCACCTGGACAAGGCCCCCCGCGCCCACCGGCCCTCAGCCTCCGCCCCTGCTCTGTGGTGGCCCTTCTCACCTGGGAAGCTGCGAACTGGAGTTTCTGCAGGCCTGTCAGGTAGCGGTTTCTTATCATGTCAACCTCTTGCCTCTTGCTATTTAAGAGGGTCTTAAAGGTTAGGATCAGCTCAAGGTAGGAGGTGGGGGTGACGTAATTGTGTCTGCGAAGTGTGTTGTAGTAGTCGAGTGACAGCTCCTTCACACTCTCCTGGAAGTATTTGCACATGGAGACGACCCTGCCAGGGCAGAGGCGGTGGGTGAGGCCAGAGACACCAGCGTGGCTCTGGGTACAGACGCGAGGATGTGCGAAGGCGCCCTGGGTGGGCCCATGGAATCCCAAATCCTCTGATGGACGCAGGTCAGCAGAGCCAGCAGAAGGGCTGGGGAGGTTTTATGCTGACTGAACAATCTTGGATCAGGTGACCCTAACCCCGGTCACTCTGTGAGTCACCAGGCTGGGCAGGAGCTCTTACCTTGGGCCTGACGAAGCCTCCGGACTTTGCAGAATGATGTTTGTAAATACAGAAAGTAAAATAGGATCACACAGGAAAATAACTATGTTGAAATAGAGTTTTTCAAAATATTTTAAAAACCAAATTTGTTTTATAGTCACATATACGCTTATCAGTGCGTTAAATCAGGATCAGCAAACTTTTTCTCTGTCACAACTACTTAACTCTGCTGTTGTGTATGAAAAAGGGGGCATGGTTCCAATACAATTTATTTACAAAAAAAACCCCCCCCCCCGCCCCCCCCCCCAAAAAACAGGCTGCAAACTGGACTTGGCCTAGGAATCATAGTTTGCTAACTGCTGCATTGAATAAAATTGGGCAGCATGCCTGGAAGCTACCATAGTTTTAAGGGAATATCTGTAATGACTATGAAAAAGCCCATGTTATTTTTATTGGTAACAAAGTCACAGGTCTTGCTAATACTACTGGGTTTACTGCCTACATTCATCATGGAAGAAAATGCAAAATCTCAGCTGGATGTGAGAATGAGATGTAGTTTTCCCCATTCATATTCACTCACCCCCTGAGTTCTATTCATGGGCCTACAGACCCAGGCTAAATCTTCTGGCCTACAGAACAAAGTCTAACGTTCTTAAGACAGAACTGAAAGCCACGCCCACTCTGAACCCCGTCTGCTTCTTCATTTCCCACCCATTCATTCAATAGCAGTCCCAGGCCCCTGCCAGGCACTAAGGCAGGGGTGGGCAACCCCTGGCACGCGTGCCAAACATGGCATGCCAGTAACTTTTGCTGGCATGCGAAACCCTCTCTTATAATCTTCCATTTACAATTTTTTTCTTAATATCGACTTTTTTTATTTTTAGATAAATTCAGTGTAGGTGCATCTTAGATAAATAAATAATTTTACATAACA
>NW_005355502.1:1219441-1234439 GCF_000412655.1 Myotis brandtii
CATGGCACGCCAGTAACTTTTGCTGGCACGTGAAACCCTCTCTTATAATCTTCCATTTACAATTTTTTTCTTAATATCGACTTTTTTATTTTTCAGATAAATTCAGTGTAGGTTCATCTTAGATAAACAAATAATTTTACATAACAAGTTATCTTAAAGACCATAGACATGGATTGACGAGAGAGGGGAAGAGCAATTTCTATGCCTCTGCCTTAACTCTCCCTGCCTTCCTAGATCTGACCAGTGTTTTGGTTTCATCCACATATGCTTGTGAATCTTTGTTCTCAGTGATGAATTTTGTTAAGTCTCGTAATAGGAGTAGCCTGACGGATGAAAGTAGTAGCTCGTGCATATCTCTGAAGGTCACGAAATATAAACCTGATGTAAAATCTCTGTCATCAGTGATGCAGCAGCAAAAGTCCCACTGATAATATCAAACGGAGTCATAAAGTTTTCTGTCGGACTATCAGTGTACATGTATACATTAAAAAATAAATGTATTTTTCATCATCATATACTGTGTTTTTGTTGCTCGAATGAATTTTATTATTTTTTCAAGGTTCTTCACATACGTACACCTTAAGAGATATCAAGTAGGCGTAACATGTTCTCAAAAAATTAGTGTTGGCACGCAGAAGAATTTTGAGTCAGAGGTTTTGCTGGTTTTGGCACGCACTCACAAAAAGGTTGCCCACCCCTGCACTAAGGACATAAGGCAGGTGGCACAGCCCAGGCCTTCAAGGGGCAACCAGGGTTTGACAGTCTTATCTCTTCCCTTATCCCAGCTTTTTATTTGTTTTCGTGGATCTGTGCTTTGCACATCAAGAGTAAGTTTTCTTTTTTTTAAAAAATATATTTTATTGATTTTTTACAGAGAGGAAGGGAGAGGGATAGGGAGTTAGAAATATCAATGAGAGAGAAACATCCATCAGCTGCCTCCTGCACACCCCCTACCGGGGAAGTGCCCGCAACCAAGGTACATGCCCTTGACCGGAATCGAACCTGGGACCCTTTAGTCCGCAGGCCGATGCTCTATCCACTGAGCCACACTGGTTAGGGCAAGAGTAAGTTTTCTTTACCCTCAGGAATCCATTCCACCCCCCTGGCCCTGGCGGTGAGGCTGCCCTGCTGAGAATAAGAGCTCTAAGACGGCTGAGTAACGATATCACTATATTCAGGTTCTTCTGGCTGCGGCAACAGTACATCCCAGGACAATCCGAACAATACAGTTTACTCTTTTACAGAAAAAATGTTTTATTTATTAAATAGCTAACTAAATGCAATTTTAAAAATGTTTTATTTATTAAATAGCTAACTAAGTTTGATTAAAAGTATAAGACTTTTAAATCTAAATCGAGAATTCATAAAACAAGAATAGAGCCAATATCTGGATTTTCAATTTGGAATATATGCTTGGGGTACTAAAATGCGGCTAACACTTACTGTCTCCGAATATTGTCATTAAGTTCCACATCTTCCAGAAATTTGTTAGCCACCAACTCCAGGGCATCTGTGGGCCAGGACTGGAACCAATCAATCGTGCAGCAATTGATGAGTGAAGGGAACATCCTTAGGCGGTTCCGAAAGGCATCCCCAATTGGGCTCATGGCTAATGAGAAACAGACTTTCTTAGTCCCCTTCCTCCACGGAGGCCCAGGGCAGCCGGTGGGTCTTACCAAGGACTCGGTGAGTGGGCATGCTCCCTGCTGTGCCCAGGGCTGTAACTGGGACAGTCATGACGAGTGCCTGGGGCGTGGGGGGAGCCGTGGGATGTTCTCATGAAGTTCTGTGATGGGAATTCAGTGACTGGTCTCCCATTCCCATTATTGTCCCTTCCAGATCCTTAGGGTCCTTTTGCCAAGTGATTGGAGCCCTTTGACCTGCTTGCCAGGGATCTCATACATAGCTCCTGACAGAGGTATGGAGGCATCAGCTTGTCTCCAATCCCATCTAGCCATAAATTTTGGGGTCTATACCCCAAGTATCATTCATTTTTTATTTAGATTCAAAGTGGTAGAGAAAGGGTGATGCACAGGTAGATGAGTGAGAAGGTCGGTGTGGCTAAAGGAGAAAGAGAGAGGGAAACTTGGTTTGAGACCAGAGTGGAGAGGATACGAGGACAGTCTGGCAGCTGGCCTTATAAAACCATAGGGGAGGAATTTGGGTCTTCAGCCTAATAGAAAGCAATTCAAGTGTTTTAATTCTTGGGCATGTGTGTACGTGTGTGAATATACAATGACCATATTTGCAACCTATGAGAAAACCCCATCCTGGCTCAGGGAGACCGAAAGGTCTGGAGAGGACAGGAGTGGACACAGAGAGCCCAGTTAGAAGGCTGCAGGGTAAGGCCGGGGAGGTCAGGGGCGCGGCCTGTGTGGGTCTCTCCCTTCTTACCAAGGACAATGTGAAGGTTCTTCTTCACCCGCTCAATAAAGAAGTTATACATAGACAGAGGGGTGACGTCAATCTTCTCGCCGGCTGTCCTGGCTGCTGTTTGCATCTTCTCGACAAGGTCGGCCTTCTCGTCCGCAGGGAAGATGTTGGGCACGTCGCCCGTGTTCAGAAGCATGTTGATGTCCTCCACAAAAGACTCGTCCTTGACCTGGCTGTCAGCGAAAAGGAACACGGTGCGCTTGGTGGCCACGCCGACCTGCAGCATGATCTTCTTCAGGTCCTCCCGCCAGTCGAGGCTGGAGTAGCTCTTCGTGATCTCGATCTGGTACAGCTCGTACGAGTTCATGAATGTGGACAGTTTGCTGGCACTCTGCCGCCCACTGCCCCCGATGCCCACCAGGAGCAAGTGGCCTTTGTCCTGCTTCAGGACCCTGCAGATCCTGGAGATGTGCTCAATGGCGAATCTGAACATGACCAAGGACATGGGGGCCTTGCTGATGTTGTTGAACTCATCTAGGTAGTACTCCATGACCACCGTGAGCTGTTTCAGGTCCGTGATCTCATCATAGATTTTGGGGTCACTATCCGGTTTGAAGTAATCTCCAAAAAAGAGGCTATGGATATTATCATCGACGATCTTTCCAGTGGGTGATAGGTGGATGAGAACCTGTGGAAAAGGTAAGTCCCAGCCAGGCACTGAGCCAGTGGCCCAACCTGGATGGCAACGGGCGGTGTAGAGGAAGGGAACAGGAGGTGAGCTTATCGCCTTCGAGCACATTCTTCAAAGTCATGGTTCATTGACAGTTTAAAAAACAAAACAAACCATGATATGGGGGTCTGATGGCTATAAAGACTATGATGGAAGGACATTAGTGAAAGGCATGTAAAGCGAGGGCCAGTCTGCTTGCTAAGTAGTTAAAACATTGGTGGTCAGACTGTAAGATTCCCCATAGGCCTTAAACATGACCAAGGACATGGGGGCCTTGCTGATGTTGTTGAACCATTTTTAAAAGACACCATTTTTAAAAGTACTTGCTCCTTCACCAAATAGAGGTACAGGCGCTTCCCCTGACTCCTCTCCATGCCTAGAGTAGAAATGTTTTAGATGCTTCCTCTTCCTGCATTGCACCAGCGGGGAGGTAGGGGAGGGCGTGCCTTAAACATGACCAAGGACATGGGGGCCTTGCTGATGTTGTTGAACCATTTTTAAAAGACACCATTTTTAAAAGTACTTGCTCCTTCACCAAATAGAGGTACAGGCGCTTCCCCTGACTCCTCTCCATGCCTAGAGTAGAAATGTTTTAGATGCTTCCTCTTCCTGCATTGCACCAGCGGGGAGGTAGGGGAGGGCGTGTGTGTTTCACTTTTGCAGTTTTCCTATGGAGAAATCACAGTGTCTTAGAAATAAAGGTAGAATGAGCTCTGGCCAGTGTAGCTCAGTTGCTTGGAGCATCTTCTCATGCACCAAAAGGTGGTGGGTTCGATTCCTGGTCAGGGCACATCCTAGGTTACAGGTTCAGTCCCCGGTCGGGGTATGCACAAGAGGCAACCAATTGATGTCTCTCTCTCTCTCTCTCTCTCTCTCTCTCTTTTTCCCCTCACCCTCTCTCTAAAATCAATAAACATATCCTTGGATAAGAATTTTAAAAAATAGAGGTAGAACTAGATGATTCTTAAAACAACTTTTCTTATATGGAATGGGAAAGAGAAAAAAATGTATGAATTGGAAACCATGACAATCTTTTACTTGGGTTTACCAGGGCCTCAATCAAACCATGAAAATTTATGGTTCCTTTCTCAGCTCACAAATTAATTTGACCCTGAATATGTATAAACAATAACATCATAACATCATATAGCCAATCACTTTGAATGCTTCAAACCCTCTATGTTACCAGGGAAGTGGAGCACAGTTGGGACTAGTGGTGTGCCGCCAAATCAAGTGACTCGTTGGCTCAATGCTATTGCTTGAGGGTCAGAGAGCAGACTGAGCGTCTCCACTGGGAAGGGAACCTGGACTCAGACTAACATGGTCAAGTCTGGGGACCATTTCTGAGGCCAAATGATCATAGGGTCTGGCTGACCTTCTCCATGGTTTGCTTGAAGCAATTCGAGGTGGTTTCCTTCACCAAGTTGAAGAAGACCTGTCTGTCCTCATCGTCAATGAGCCGGTCATAGAAAACCCGATAGACCTCATGAATCCAAAGCCGGATAAGCTTCTCTACCTCCTGCAAAGCAGAGTTCGTTTTCTGAATGATGTGCCGGAGGGGGCAATTCTCAAATCCCCGTTGGCGTGAGAATGAAACAAGATCATGCTTTCAAAATGTTAAGCACCAGGCCTCGCACAGATTGGACACGTAGGAAGTGAGCTCTGATGGTTAGGGAGTGCTGAGTGACTTGGTAACAGAGCGACCGCACTGACCTGCATGTGGGAGTGAGGACAGAGCAGCACCCCTTGGATCACCCGGGAGAAGTCCCGCAGGTTAAAGACGTAATGTGACTTGGAGGGAGTGGGCAGGAAGTTCTCCACGGCAGCTTTGTAGATCGTCATAGTGGCCTGGACCAGCATCTTGCCATACCTCGGGAGGAAGGAGAAGGTAGGCCAGTCAAGGAGAGGCCAGAACTGAGGGCCCCAGACCAATATCCTGGAAGACACAGCAACCTCTTACCTTAAGAAGATCACGTCAAATCCTTTCCCAAAGTGCCAGTTAGCAATGGAGCTAAAAATCTTGGTTAAAATGTCATCCTCAAAGGCGTTGATGGAAATGACGTTCAGGTGGCGGGTGAATCGCCCTGGAAGACAAGCGCACACCCTTCATTCCTGGGCCTGGCTCTCCGCACATGGGAGCTGTTTCCCTCTGCCTCCTACCTCCTGTGCTGTGCTATGGCTGCCTCTCACCGCACGTGGCTATTTAAACTTAAATTAATGAATAACAAATAACATTGCAAGTTGGTTTTCCCAGTCCCACTAGTCACACTTCAAGGGCTCAAGGGTGACAGGTGGCGCTGCCGCTACGCTGCCTGGTGGATGCAGGTCAGCCTCGGGCCAATGTGGCGGCTCTGGGTGCAGGGCTCACGCTCGCTTCTAAAACGTAAAGGCACAAGCAATCGGAACACCTTTATAGCAAGGGAGCATCGCCTGCCACATACCTCCTACATACCAAACCATTCCTCCCCAAACTAACTGCTATTAATTTGGTATCCTTACATATCTACATCTGTCTATGTTAGATATCTATGCATTTGTATCTATATATTGGCTTTATTGAGATATAATTCATAGTAATTTTGATAATCTGAAACCCACTTTCCAGTAGATTACTCGAAACGGGCTTATGAAAAAAGTCTCTGAGTTCTTGCATGTTGATAACAATTTTGCTTTTATGCTTAAAGGTCAGCTTTTCTGGCTATAACATTCTTGACTCTCATTGTGTTCCCTTGAGCATCTTAAATGTTATTCTGTTTTCTTATGGCGTGAAGCACTGCAGTTGAGAAGTCTTAAGATAACCTAATTTGATTTTGCTTATCCAACAGGTGCTCTTTTTGCCTAAATGCTTTTTTTCTTTTTCTCTAATGTCCAATAATTTTACCAGTGTGCTTTGATAGTGATCACTTTGATTCTGCATCCTCAGGTACACAGTGTACCAAATTTGATCACCAGCCCATGTTCTTCTTTTACAGATGAGAAGGCCACAGAATCTGAAGTCTGGAAATGGTACTAAGATTCTAATGCAAGGATGTATACTCCTCAACTGTTAGATGAGGAGATGATGGGACGGGGATCTTATTTATGTTTATTATTATTTTGCTCCAGGTGAGTTGCTCTCCCTTTAGCAATGTAAAGAGTTATAACAAACACAACAGGTGAAAGGGTCATGCAGCCCCAGCTGAGAACTCCTGGCTGGCCTCCCCCGGGAACACGTGCTGGCACCTGAACTCTCCTCTTCATCTGAGACTCTCTGGTCCTTTCCTTGTCCTATTTCCACAACTTCCAACATGAAGTCTTCCGACGCCGCTCCCTGGAGCTGGCCCAGCCCGCCCTGGCCACAGGCACACACACTCTCCTCCTCCCTCCATCAGAACACAGTGCCTGCGGTGTCTGGCTCTGCAGGCAGGGGCGGGGTAGGGAGGAGAGGAACGAGCTTCTCTTTTACGTACCAGTAATGTCATTCCTTCCTCCCCCGGGGGGCCCCATGGCTGTCACCAGCAGCACGTCCACGATGTCCAGCTTGTTTGTGTCTTTCTTGTCAAACCAGTGACCGTGGTCCATCCATTGCCGCAGAAGCTCAATGGGGGGCTGGGCCCCGTATGCCTCTTTGGCCGGCATGTTGAGGTCATCTGGGGAAGAAGCCAGGGCCACACGCTGTAAGTTTAGGGGACCCTCTGCTCTCACAGGAGGCAGCAGAAGACTCTTTCTTCTACGGGAGAGTCCACAGCCAGTGTCCCACCCCCACTCTGGGCAGGGCTCAGCCCATGGACGTTTTGACCTACAGGAAGAGGTTTCCCTGGTTCTGCCCATTGTGACTTTAGGGCAGCCGTGGGCAAACTACGGCCCGCGGGCCGGATCCAGCCCATTTGAAATGAATAAAACTAAAAAAAAAAAAAGACCGTACCCTTTTATGTAATGATGTTTACTTTGAATTTATATTAGTTCACACAAACACTCCATCCATGCTTTTGTTCCGGCCCTCCGGTCCAGTTTAAGAACCCATTGTGGCCCTCGAGTCAAAAAGTTTGCCCACCCCTGCTTTAGGGCTACCTGGATTGGCATCACACAGGCATTTAATTTTTTCCCATTCTCTCCAACAAAACATACTGATTGTCTACTGTGTGTTAGACATTTTAATTTCTGGGGCTATAATTTCTGGGGAGATGTGAGGAAGACAGCCACATCCCAGCTAACAGGGTATTTAATTCGACCAGCAAGTGTGGAGGCAGGCTTTGGACTAAGGCTTTGGTGGAGCAAGCTACAATGGCGAGACTAGACTGTGATGTCCCGAAAGCTATCGCCCAGTCTCTGCACATAGAGGGCATGCAGTACAATGGAGCTTAATGTCTCCCCACACCACACTGGCTGAGTGCCCCGCTTAGGAAAGGTGGCATTTTAGGAGTTTTATACCGATTATCTCATCTAATCCAAGTAATGACTTTGTCAGGAAGACAGCTTTACAGTTATGTTGGAGGTGAGGAACTGCGGGTCCTGGGAGTTAAGTCACAATATGCATAGGGTTTGAAAGTGAGATTTCAACCTCAATCTGTTTGGCTGCAAAGCTTAAACTGTGTTTTTAAAAATGTTTAATTGAATTTATTGAGGCGATATTGATTAATAAAATTATATAGGCCTCAGCTATATAATTCTATAACACATCATCTGTATATTGTATTGTGTATTTACCACCCAGCCTGTTTTTGGACATACCATAAAAATAGGAAGGGAAAACAGGTTGGAAGAAAGAAGAAAGGAAGAAAAAGAAAGGAAAATAAAATAAAAAGGACCCTGCCTTCAAAGAGCTGACATTAGCCGGCAAGGATACAAATACATGCAATGTTCATTATCAATATGTGATTTTTTAAATTGATTTGAGAGCGAGAGAAAGGGGAAGCGAGAGAGAAACATTGATGTGTTGCTCTGTGTATTGATGCATTCATTGGTTGCTTCCTGTAAGTGCCCTGACCAGAGCTCAAACCCACAACCTTGCCTATTGGGCTGACTCTCTAACCAACTGAGCTACCCAGTCAGGGCAATACATGAATTTTACAGGCAACGAGAAAACTCAGAAGAGCAGGGCATCACTATAAGTAAATGGAACGCTAGTAGAAAATGTATTTGGCACCCAAAATTCTGGGTTTGGGCCACAGCTCCAGAATTTTCCAGATGTTTGACTCTGAACAGGGAATTTAACCTTCTGGAGCCTCAGTGAATGACTAGCAAAATGAGAATGGCAGTTAATAACCTCACAGGGTTGTGGAGTTCAACTCAGATAAGTGAGGAAGTGCTTTGTAAACAGGTAAAATCTTGGGAAACATCAATGTGTTATTTTACATCTATTGAGCAAATATTGGGTTTCTTCACGTACTGATAACATATTTATCTGACACAAAATGGAGTATGGATCTTATCACAAGTGTGTGTTGCTTTTGGAGATGCAATAGGGCCAACACTGCAATCCCTTCTGAAACTGTGTCTCAGGGGTTGAACATCGACCGATGAACCAGGAGGTTATGGCTCGATTCCCAGTCAGGACACATGCCCCAGGTGTGGGTTGATCCCCAGTAGGGGGCATGCAGGAGGCAGCCGATCAATGATCCTCTCTCATTTTTGATGTCTCCCTCTCCCTTCCTCTCTCTGAAATCAATAAAAACATATTTAAAAAGTTAATAAAAACTTGGCATGTAGTACTTGGTCAACAAATACTTGGCAATGGAAGGAGTCAGAAGAAAAAGCAAAATTAAAGAAGGAAGGAAGGGAAAGAAGAAGGAAGAGAGGGAGGGAGAAAGGGAGGAGGGGAAGGAAGAAATACTGAATTTTATTTTATCTGTCAGAGAGAGAAAGACTGCAGAGTGGACCGGCAGCCGAGAGGGGAGGAGCCTGGTGGCATCCAGGCCCGTGCCTTACCCACAAACACCACCGCCTTCTTCCCGATGGGGGGCCCGAAGAGGCCCTTCCGCCGCCGATCCAGCTTGGACATGATGATGTCCTGGGTCTGATAGGCTGAGGTCCTGGCGGAAAAATTGAGGCAGTTGGGCAGGTAGGTATTTTTGGGGAGGTGGAGCAGGAAGTTGTTGGTGATGGCTGATTTGCCGGTGCCTGTGGGTCCCACAAATAGCATTGGAACCTCATGGTCCAGGTAGGTTTTCAAGAAGAAGGTCTGCCGGGCTGTCTCCATGGTGGGGATGATGAGTTCTGAGACCTGCACCACAAAGACATGGAAGAACCTTGGTACCTGGCCCAGGAGGCTGGGCCTTGGCATTCAGAAGACTCAGCTCCATCCTTACTGCCCGTTCAGCTCCATCCCTTCTCGCTTTCACCTTGAGTGAGTCTTTAATAGTACCAGGAGCTTAGCTTATACCCCTGTGAGATGGGGTGGTGATGGCACCTCGTCCACTGAGCTGGTTTAAAGATGAAATGAGATCAGGCATGTAGAGATGGCATATTGTTCCTGTTTGGTAGACGAGGAAATTGAGGCCCAGAGCTTTTCTGAAATTTGCCCAAGTAACACAGCAAGTAACTGAAAATGCAGGGATTTGAATCCCAGCCGTCTGACTCCGAAGTCTATGTTGTTAACCACTAACCTGTTACCAACCCCAGTTACAATAAGAATGGGTCTGTGGCTGCTGCCCTCCCATTCACTGAGCAGCCGCCTCTTCCAGGCCGTCTCTGGTGCTTGACTGAGAAGGGTCAGGTGCTTCCTCCTCGTCCCTTTTCCCAGCATCCGGGTTCTTGGTTCTAAGGCCCATCCCCTCTTAACGCCTTTCCAATATGGGAACTGCAGCACTCTTCCTGGCATTCAGACCCCAACCGTGGGCTCCCGGAAGCCCTGTTACTCTGAGTACAACACCCTCCCTTCACTTGCCGCCCTGAACCCAAACCCTGTCATCGTCCATTTGGCCTCCATGGGGGCAGAGGAAGGGGCAGGGCCCTCTCTCTCATGTTGAAGCCTCCTGGTGTGTCTAGGCTGGGCCCACCTCTGGGGATACCCTCACCCTGGGGTTTGTGTGAGGGGCCAGCTTGATCTGTGCAGCAGGGTGGCGAGGTGCATTCTGGCAGACAAAGGCTCGGCTTCTTCGGTAAGTAATCGGATCAAAGGAAAAGGATCTGACCAAGGGCATTGCGGAGAGGACGAGAATGGACAGGTGTTGAGCAAGGATGTCCTGCTGTTATCCCCGCAGTCTTCCCATAACCCTCTGAGTCAGGTGTGAAATTAGCTCAATTTTTCAGATGAAGAAAACTGGGGCTGGAGGATTGCTGCTAACTTGTCTAAAGACAGAGCCAATAGGTGATGTGAATGCAGAACCAGGTTTTGCTACCAAGACTGGGAATTTATAGCAAGTTGGGTTTCATAGATTTTTATTGTCGGGACAAGGGGAAAATGTGCAGCAGAACTGAATATATTTTCTGCACGAGATTCTTTTATTTGTATGAATTCAGCAAGATTTGAAGCCCCTGGAGTTCAGGTGACCAAGCTCCTTAAGGAGAATTAAAGTTTAGGGTCTCAGTGCTGGGGAGGGGGGTCCTCACCACACTCAGCCCCCGGGATGGGCCCTGAACTCAGCACAAGCCACTCTGGTCCTGCCTGTCTGACATGACAATATTCCCACTTTCCTATCCACCGTCTCCACCCACCTGGGGCCTGAACCGTCTGTCATTACCGGGAGAGATAAGTCACGTCACCAGATGCTGCACAGAGTCATAAACGTGCACCCCCAGATAAACGTTCCACAAGGAAAGGAGGAGGAAGTGTCAGCGAGTCGTCTGCTAACAGACAAGCTAATCAGAACCTGTGCTGCTGAGTCAGAACCTGTGCTGCTGAGTCAGAACCTGTGCTGCTGAGTCAGAACCTGTGCTGCTGAGAATGCGGACCAGGAAACCTTCCTCAGGGGATGTGAACAAAGGCAGGTGTCCCTTCTGTCTGAGATTCCTGAGATATCGTAATGCCACAAGGCCTGTCATGGCCGATAAGGCTGGGGTGGGGCTGTTCCGATCTAGCACACGGTATGTGCCATGTGTTCACGTATATTGTCTCCAGTTCTTACCACCATCACGGGAGCATTTTGCTGTTGTTTTGTAGTTGAGTGAACTGAGGCAAAGGGTGAAGGCGGAGTGAGGAGCCTGGGTCTCTGGTTCCAGCGTCCAGGCCTCCAGGCTCCGCCCACGTACGTTTGGCCCTTTCCTGAAGGAAGTTCTTTAAGATGCGGACACAGAACTGCTGTCAGCGCTCCCGCCTGGAGGATCTGAGTCATTGTGGAAACCGAAGTCCCATGGCCAGTCCCCCTCCTTACCTTTGCGTTGGCTGGGATGCTCTCCTCTTCCTTGGTGACATACTCGGTCCACGTGCACCAGTGCCCACTGCCTTGCTTGAGGAAATAGAAGTCATAGACGCTCCCTGGACTCAGAGAAACAGAACAGGCTGTTAGCACACCAGGCTCACACTTCATAGCTGAGGCGCTTGCTGCCCCAGCCGGAGGCACCTGCGATGTGTCCGTGCACGACGGCACAGTTGGTGAAGCTTACCCACTGCGGGTACCTGCACGGACTGGAGCAGCGTCTCCTAAAGAGTGATGACTTCATTACTTGTATAAAAACAATAGTTTGATGTATGCAAAGAGTTAAATTATTTTTAATAATGTAAACAGGAAGTATTAAAAATAACAAGAAAATAAAAAGAAAGCAATACATCACTCTAACCCTGACATCCAGAAATAACTTTCCATGGCCATCTTCCTGGCCTTCTCCCCAGGCACACAGCACGTTGGAGATGGAAGGGCAGACAGATCGAAGAAAGGATTTTATAAGAATGGGATCACTTGACATGTTCTGTTTTTAAATAAAGATGCTAAGTTCAACTTTACTTAAATCTCACAGAGCCAACATGGAACTAAAGGACCAACTAAACTTGAGACAAGTCATTATTCACTACAAGATAAACTGCTTCATAAAGAGCAACTTTTAAAACAATAATTTAGAAAAATAACCTAAGTTATTAAGGGGTTAAAGACACTATGCTTTAAGAAAATCATTTAGCCTGGCCAGTGTGGCTCAGTGGTTGAGCATCCACCTATGAACCAAGAAGTTTCTGGTTCCATTCTTGGTCAGGACACATGTCTGGGTTACAGGCTCCATCCCCTGTAGGGGACCTGTGGGAGGCAGGCGAACAATGTTTCTCTCTCATCAATGTTTCTATCTCTCTATCCCTCTCCTTTCCTCTCTCTCTAAAAAAAATCAATAAAAACATATTTTAAAAAATCATTTAATCAAATTTTGTGATAGTGTTTTTACTTTTCACTGTCAAAAATTTAAAAACACATGAGGGTGAGGAGCATCTATCTAATAATAGGATAATGTGCAAATTGGTCGGGACGCCGTCACATAATAACTGATCAGCAGGCTGTGTCCCTGCCCCCTGCGCCGGCCTGGAGACTGAAGCTCACGTCCCTGCCCCCTGTGCCTGCCCGGAGACTGAGGCAATGGGCCCAGGGGCATGAGGCTCGCATCCCCACCCTCTGCGCCAAACCAGGGGTCCGCAGGTGCATGGAGAGGCCCCTCCACTGCGGGCCTAGTCAGGGGTCCACAGGTGTGCAGAAGTCTGCAGGCCACCACTGTGGCCCAGCCCCAGGGCGGGACCATGGCAGGGACTTCATGTGCCTGCGCTGGGGGTCTGCAGGCCTTCCCTGGCTCCGGCCTACCTCTTTGGGGCAATCCATCAGGAGCCCCGGATGGGTGGGCAGGGCCTACCTCTTTGGGGCAATGGATCGCAGGGCTCCCGCACTGAGACAGGGCACAGGCCATTCTGGGGGACCCCGCCTCCCCCGCCCCAAGTGCACAAATTCCGTGCACCGGGCCACTAGTAGTATAATAAACCACATGCCTATCATCCAGCTTCAATAGTTATCAATATTTTATAATTCTTGTCTCATCCACTTCCCCATCACTATATTCAATTTCCTTCCTTCTTCCCTCCCTCCCTCTCTTTCTTTCTTCTTTCTTTGGAGTACTTTGAAGCAAATCCTGACATTGTATTTCATTTGTAAATACAAATAACTCAATGTTGGCCAATTTCACTGATTACTTTATGAACTGTGTGGTGATTAGCTCTCACTCTTCCCTCCATCTCTCCTCCTCCGACTCCAGTTCTAACACATTTTTGTTCTTTCACCACAGTTCTCCTGCTCTGAAGCTTTAGGTCTGTATTTAAGTAGATTCATTGCTCAAACTCGAGTCTTTTCACACAGACCATGTAAAAGTTCTTTATTTTGATCCATCTATTTGTTGGCTGATTTTATTTCTTTTTCCAAAATGGGACTTACAGGCACTCATTCTCTCAGTTTTTGCATGATCAAGAGTGCCTGTGCTGCTTTTGTATCTAAAGAGTGACTTGGCTGAGAACAGTATTCTTATGTCACATATCCTTTCCCTCGGAACCCTGTAAGCCATGCTTTACTTATATCCTGGAAGTTTGCAGTGCTGAGGCCCATCAGATGGTTTGCCCCTTTATTGACTTTATTTCCTATCGAGATGCCTGATGGAATCTTTTTGATACTCGATGTACACGAATTTAATCAACTTATTTCTTTTGATCAGTTATTCTGTATCAAATTCCTTCATTGTTATCATGTTAATTGTTCCTGCACCCACCTAAGTATGTGTCTATCATTTTACTTTTTATCCAATCCCAGGGCCTTTCCCATGTTGCTTTCTCCCACCTCTCTAATCTATCACCAAAGGATTTCATGTAACCCACCTACGTCCCTTCCTTTGATTGCAAAGTATAAAAATAGATGAGAAACCACCATTCTCTGAAACACTATCCCAATCCTTTGAGATATTGCTTCCTGGCAATTTTTGAGATTTTGGCTCAAATAAACTCACAAAAATTCTTTACAGGTTTGAATGTTTTTTACGGTAACAATGAAGAAAATAAACTGATTAACAAAATAGGACCAAAGGCATGGATACATGGAACAGACTGACAGATCTCAGAAGAAAGGAGGTGGGGGGATTGGAAGAGATTAACTAAAGAATATATATCTATACATGTATGGGCACAGACAAAATGTGTGAAGATTTGGGGTTTGGTGGGGACTGGGTGGAAGGGGTCAAAGAGGGGGAAAATGGGGGACATCTGTAATACTTTAACAATAAAAAAAGAAAAATAAACTCCCACATATTCATAAAAAAGAATAAAATGGCAATAAATATGTACCTATCAATAATCACCTTAAATGTAAATTTAAGGCTCCAATCAAAAGACAAAGGGTAGCTGAATGGATGAGAAAACAAGACCCATATATATGGTGTCTACAAGAGACCCACCTCAGAATGGAAGACTCATACAAGCTTAAAATAAAGGATTGGAAAAAGATATTCCATGCAAATGGAAACAAAAACTCCTGGGGTAGTAATAGTTGTCTCAGACAAAACAGACTTTAAGACAAAGAAGAACATCTATACATATCCTATCTAATAAAAGAGAAACATGGCTATTAGCCGTATGGCCGCTACCCTTCCCATTGGCTAATCAGTGAGATATGCAAATTAACTGCCAACCAAGATGGCAGCTGGCAGCCAGGCAGCTGACGCGAACAGGGAGGCTTGCTTGCTTCAGTGACGGAGGAAGCCAGGAGGTTCCCCTGCCTTGCCAGCCTCTCAGCTGCTCTCTAAGAAACATTGTAACAAATATAGAAGCTAAACAAAACCCCAGAAACCTCCTCCTAGTCAGCCAGGCTTCAGCCAGCAGGACCGCAACATTGTTTCAAATACAGAAGGTAAACAAAGGCCAGAAACCTGCTTTCAGCAGCGGAGGTCTCATAGCTGGAGCCGAGCCTCAGAGCTAAAGCTGGCCCAGAATAAAAAAAAAGGAAAAAAGGACAGGTTGGGAGCTTCAGT
>NW_005355502.1:1235930-1239748 GCF_000412655.1 Myotis brandtii
TGTGCACCGGGCCTCTAGTATATATATAAAAGGCTAATATGCAAAGTGTCCCCTTGGGAGTTTGACCAGGAGACTGGGAGTTCAATCGCTCGCTATGATGTGTGCTGACCACCAGGTGGCGGCGTGGAATGAAGAAAGGCCCCGGCCAGCAGCCGGAAGGCCCTGATCAGCCCTGATAGCCAGCCAGGCCTAGGGACCCTACTCTTGCACGCATTTCCTGCACCAGGCCTCTGTTACATAATGATAAAGGGAGCAAGACAACAAGAGGATGTAGCCCTTCTAAACGTTTATGCACTCAAAATAGGAGCACCTACATATGTAAAGCAAATCTTGATGGCCATAAAGGGAGAGATGAACAGTAATACAGTCATAGTAGGGGATTTTAACACCCCATTGACATCAATGAGTAGATCTTCCAGACAGAAAAATCAACAAGGAAACAGTGGCATTAAATGACACACTAAACCATATGGATTTAATTGATATTTTCAGAACTTTTCAACTCAAAGCAGCAGAATATGCATTCTTTTCAAATACACATGAAATATTTTTCAGGATAGACATGTTATACCAAAAAACAAATATCAATAAATTTTAAAAGATTGAAATTATATCAAGCATATTCTCCAACCTCAATGCTATAAAACTAGAAATCAATTACAAAAATCCCACTGAAAAAACACACAAACACAGGGAGGCTCAATAACATGCTACTAAACAATGAATGAGAAAAATAAAATCAAGGAAGAAATAATAAGAAACCTTGAGACAAATGAAAATAAAACAAACAAATTAAAAAAACAAACCAATAAAATCTATGGGGTACAGCAAAAATAGTCCTAAGAGGGAAATTCATAGCATTACAGGCCTATCTCAAGAAACAAGAAAAATCTCAAATATATAATCTATCCTTACACCTAAAGGAATTAGAATAAAGAACAACAAAGTGAAAGTGAGTAGGAAAAAGGAAATAATAAAGATCAGAGCAGAAATAAACAAAATAGAATCTAAAAAAATACAAAAGATCAATGTAACCAGTAACTAGTTTCTTGAAAAGATAAGCAAGACTGATAAATCTTTAGCCAGACTCATCAAGAAAAAAAAGAAAGAACCCAAATATATAAAATCAGAAAGAAAAAAAGTAACACATCACAGCTATAGAAAAGTTTATAAGAAAATATTATGAACAACTATATGCCAACAAATTGGACAATCTGGAAGAGATGCATGAATACCTAGAAACATGCAATATCCCAAAACTGAATAAAAAATAATTAGAAAATCTGAACAGATTATAATTAATAAAATTGAAGCAATAAACAAAGGCTCCAATAAACAAAAGTTATGGACCATATAACTTCACAGGTGAATTTTACCAAACATTGAAAGAAGACCTAACACCTATTCTTCTGAAACTAATCCAAAAATTCAGGAGGAGGGAAGATGCCCAAGTTCTTTTTACAAGGCCAGCATTATCCTAATTCCAAAACTAGATAAAGACACTACAAATAAAGAAAATTATAGACCAATATCCCTGATGAACATAGATGTAAAAATCCTCAACAAAAGAATAGCAACTGAATTCAGCAATACATTAAAGAGATCATACATCATGATGAAGTGGGATTTATTCCTGGGATACAAGGTTGGTACAATATATGCAAGTCAATTAACATTAAACACCACATAAACAAAATGAGGGATAAAAATCATATCATATTAATAGGTGGAGGAAAAGCATTTGACAAAATCCAGCACCCATCTATAATAATAAAAGCATAATGTGCTAATTAGACCAGACATCCTTCCGGACATCCTTTTGGACAACCTTCTGGATGAAGCTGGGGCTTCGAGGGAAGCCTGGTCCCGGGTGCCTGCCAGCGGCCAGAGGGAAGCCAGTGCCGACAGCCAGGGGAAGGAAGGCCTACTCTTGCACGAATTTCGTGCATCGGGCCTCTAGTGCTATATAATAAAAGGCTAATATGCAAATCAACTGGACGGCAGAACGACTGGTTGCTATGATGTGCACTGACCACCAGGGGGCAGACACTCAACACAGGAGCTGCTTTCCAGTGGTCAGTGTGCCAGAAGTTGAGCTCACCGCTGGCGAGCACAGCGGCAGTGGCAGGAGCCTCTCCTGCCTCTGTGGCAGCACTAAGGATGTCTGACTGACGGCTTAGGCCTGCCTAAGCCGTCAGTCGGACATCCCCTGAGGGCTCCTGGACTGCAAGAGGGTGCAGGCTCACTGAGGAGACATCACCTCCACAGGATGCTCCCGAGTGTACAAATTTCATGCACCAGGCCTCTAGTTTAAGATAAAAATGCGCAAAAAAAAGTGGTTATAGAGGGAATGTATCTCAATATAATAAAGGACATGCATGACAAACCAACAGCCAAACATCATACTCAACAGCGAAAAACTAAAAGTGTTTCCTTTAAGTTAAGATCAGCAACAACACAGGGATGTCCACTTTCACCACTCTTATTCAACATAATACTGGAAGTCCTAGCCACAGTGATCAGACAAGAAAAAGAAATAAAAGGCATCCAAATTGGAAAGAAAGAAGTAAAACTGTCACTATATGCAGATGACATGATATTGTAAATAGAGCACCCTATATAGTCTACCAAAAACTACTAGGACTGATAAATAAATTCAGTAAAGTAGCAGGATACAAAATAAATATTCAGAAATTATACACCAACTAGAGGCCCAGTGCATGAATTTGTGCACGGGTGGGTTCCCTAGGCCTGGCTGGCGATCAGGACCAATCAGGGCTGGGTTGATCGGGGCCTGCTGGATGGAGGGAGGGACAGGGGGAGGGACTGTGGGCTGATCAGGGCCTGCCAGCAGTGGGAAGGGATGGGGTGTGAAAGGTTGGCCGCCAGCCCCGAGGAGGGAGCCAGCCCTCGGTCCCCCTGGGAAAGGGGCTGTGTCCGCTGCCACCCATTCCCGGTTCCCTGTCCCAGCCCAGGGCCCAAAAACCCCAGTGGGGTTGGGAGAGGAGGTGACGATTGCTGGGCCGGGTGAAGAAGGAACGGACACCAGATGCCAATGCTGACACTGGTGCCCTGCCACCGCGCAGCTCCTTACCTACCCCCTCCTCCTTCCTTTGCCACCGCATGGCACGCAGCTGGTGGGCAATGGGCTGATTGGGGCCTGCCGGCCAGGGGGAGGAACAGGGCACAGGAGGTTGGCCACTAGCCCCGAGGAGGGAGCTGGCCCTCAGCCCCCCTGGGAAAGAGGCTGCGTCCAATGCCATCCACCCCCAGTTTTCGATCCCAGCCCGAGGCTGAAGGACTCAGCAGGGTTGGGAGAGGAGGCAACGGTTGCCAGGCCAGGCATGAAAGGAATGGACACCGGACTCTGTCACCGCCGGCTGGCCATGGGAGGTTGGCTGTGGGAGTGCACTGACCACCAGAGGGCAGCTTCTGTGTTGAGCATCTGCCCCTGGTGGTCAGTGCATGTCATAGCGACTGGTTGATGGTAGTTCCAGTTGTTCCACTCGTTCAGTCATAGTGGTCGCTTAGGCTTTTATATATATACTAGAAGCCCGGTGCACAAAAATTTGTGCACTCGGGGGTTCCCTCAGCCCGGCCTGTGCCCTCTCGCAGTCTGGGACCCCTTGGAGGATGTCCACCTGCTGGCTTAGGCCTGCTCCCTGGGGGATCGGGCCCAAGATGGCAGTCAGACATCCCTCTGGCAGCCCAGCAGTCCTCAGGGGATGTCCACATGCCAGCGGGGAGCAGGCCTAAGCTGCAGTCGGACATCCTTAGCGCTGCTGAGGAGGCAGGACAGGCTCCCACCACCACTGCTG
>NW_005355502.1:1240171-1256296 GCF_000412655.1 Myotis brandtii
TTTATTTACCTTCTATAATTGAAACTTTGTAGCCTTGAGAGGAGCTCAGAGCTGGCCAGGGCGGGTGGGAGGGAAGCCTCCTGCTAGCTCCAGCTCCATGGCCACGGCCTGCTGAAAGCAGGTATCTGGGGTTTATTTACCTTCTATAATTGAAACTTTGTTGCTTTGAGTGGAGCTCAGAGCCCGCCACGGCAAGTGGGAAGCTTGGCTTCCTCCATCATTGGGGCAGCCAAGCCTCCTGCTCGCTCCAGCTCCGTGGCTGCCGGCTGCCATCTTGGTTGGGTTAATTTGCATATAGTCACTCTGATGGGCTGGTGGGCGTGGCTTAAGGCATAGCAAAAGTACGGTCAATTTGCATGTTTGTCTTTTATTAGTGTAGACAGATCATGAGCTATCAGAAAGAAAACTAAGGGGGAGAACCAAGATGGTGGTGTAGGTAAATGCCTGTACTCACCACCTCCCACAACCACATCAAAATTACAACTAAAATACAGAACAACCATTATTCAGAACCACCTGAAATCTGGCTGAATGGAAGTCTTACAACTAGAGAAGTAAAGAAGAAACCACATCAAGACTAGAGGCTTGGAACAGGCTGGTCCAACACCCACATGTGGTGTTTTTTAATCGGGAGGGAGATTGTCTCTGTCGAGGCTTCCTGCGAGGAGCTAGGGTCCCAGCCCCAGGATTCCAAAGCTGGGAAGAGAAGTCCCCATAACTTGGGCTGTAAAAACCAGCAGGGATTGTGGCTCAGAGACAAGGAGGCTGATGGAGACCCAGAAGTTCCTCTTAAAAGGCCTGCACATGAAGTCACACAGTCCTGCTCCCTCTGAGCTCCAGCACTGAGCAGTAGCATTGGGTAAACCAGGGACATACAAGGAGAAATGTGACTGTCTGGCACAGGGGCAGGAACTCAGGGGTGGCTTTCCCACGAAGGAGTGCTCACAGGGGTCACTGTTCCTATGCTGGGACCTCCCTGTCACAGAGATGACTAGCAGCCATAACTGAGTTTCCATCAGTATGGCCCACACTGTTGGATCCACCCTGGTGATTCCCTGAGACCCCACCCCATCCAACTTGCAGCCCTACCCAAGTTGTTTGCAGCAGCTTTCCCATATGAATGGCCTGTTCTGGCTTAGGCTTCAGACTTTGCTAATATCTCTCAAAAAAGCAACAGCTGGTGTCAGTGTGCTACATATTTATCAATAAGAGGCCCAAGACCTGGCACTAGCACCAGCCTGCCTTGCTTCACAGCTGGGCCTCACCCAGGCACTTCCTAGCTCAATAAATAGTAGCCATCTGAAGATCTCTCTGTAGCTCCTGCCAGGTGGCCCAGGCAGTGGCTGACTTTGCACTTCCCTGGAGACCCCAGAGCCAGTGCATCTGTTGGACAGCTTCAGACCAACAACTCTACACATTACAACTACAGATTACAACTCCACACATCCACATGCTACACACTCAAAGGGCAGACTCAGTGAGGACCAAAGCCCCACTGAAGCAGGTCCTGCTCCATAGGTGTGTCTCCTGCATAGCAGCTCTCCCATTGTAGACACTGCTGGTCCTCACAGTAAATTGGCCTGGAGGTCAACTCCTCCCAGTGACACCAACAGCAATCAAGGCTCAACTACAAGACTGTGCACACAGCCCACATAGGGGTGCACCTAGAGTGCCCAGCTCAGGTGACTAGGAAGGCTGAGCCACTGGGCTCTATAGGACACCTACCACACAAGGCCACTCTACCAATTCCAGGAGACATAGCCGCTCTACCCAAAACATAGTAACAAACACAAGGAAGCAACCAAAATGTGGAGACAAAGAATCATGTCACAAATGAAAGAAATGGAAGCAAGCAAACTACTGGATACAGAGTTCAAAACCTGGATACATAGCTATAAGGTACTCAAGGATCTTAATGAGAGCTTCAAGGGACTTAGTGAAACTTTCAAGAATCTTAGTGAAAATGTCAAAGACATGAAAAAGGACCAGTCAGAAATTAAGCATATACTAACTGAAATGAAGAATAATTTACATGGATTCAATAGTAGAGGATTCTAAGAATCACATCAAGGATTTGGAATACAAGGAAGCAAAAACACCCAATCAGAACAGCAAAAAGAAAAAAGAATAAAAAATATGAAGATAGTGTAAGGAGCCTCTGGGACAACTTCAAACTCATCAACATTCACATTATGGGGGTGCCAAAAGGAGAAGAGAGAGAGAGCAAGATATTGAAAACCTATTTGAAGAAATAATGACAGGAAACTTCCCCTACCTGGCGAAAGAAATAGACATACAAGTCCAGGAAGCGCAGAGAGTCCCAAACAAGAGGAATCCAAAGAGGACCACACCAAGACACATCATAATTAAAATGCCAAAGGTTAAAAACAAAGAGAGAATCTTAAAAGCAGCAAGAGAAAAGCAGTTATCTACAAGGTAGCGGCCATACAACTGATTTCTATATAGAGAAACTTTGCAGGCCAGAGGGAGTGGCAATAAATATTCAAAATGATGAATAGCAAGGACCTCCAACTGAGATTACTCTACCCAGCAAAACTATCATTTAGAATTGAATGTCAGGTAAAGAACTTCACAGACAAGAAAAAGCTAGAGGAATTCATTGCCACCAAACAAGTATTACATGAAATGCTGAAGGGTATTCTTGAAGAAGAAGAAGAAGAAGAAGAAGAAGAAGAAGAAGAAGGAGGAGGAGGAAGAAGAAGAAGAAGGAGAAGAAGAAGGAGAAGAAGAAGAAGAAGGAGAAGAAGAAGGAGAAGAAGAAGAAGAAGAAGGAGAAGAAATAAAAAATATGAACAATAAAATGGAAATAAATACATATCTATCAACAGTTGAATCTAAAAACCAAAATAAATGAACAAGAAATCTAATGAACAAAATAAACTGATGAATAAAATAGAACCAGAGGCATGGAAACATGGGACAGACTGACGAATCTCAGAGGGAAGGGGTGAGAGGGGTGCAGGAAGAAATTAACCAAAGATCTTATTTGCATATATGCATAACCTGTGGACACAGACAATAGGGTGGTGAAGGCCTGGGGCGGAGCAGGAACTGGGTGGGAGGGGGTAATAGGGATGAAGAGGGGGACACTGGTAACACTCTCAACAATAATGGTTAAAAAAAGAAAACAATCCCATTGATAATTGTATCAATCCCACCCCCCAAAAGAAACCGAAGAAGCTACAAATAAATGGAAGCATACACCAGGTGCATGGATTGGAAGGATTAAAATGTCTATACTACCCAAAGCACTCTATATATTCCATGCAATGCCTATCAAAATACCAATGGTGTATTTCACAGAACTAGAATAAATAACCCCAAAAATATATGTGGAACCACAAAAGATTGCAAATAGCCATAGCAACCTTTAGAAAGAAGAACAAAGTTGGCGGTATCACACTACCTTATATCACACTATGCTCCTAGGCTATAGTAATCAAAACAGCATGGTAAGGCCCAGCCAGCATGGTTCAGTGGTTGAGCGTTGATCTATGAACCAAGAGGTCATGTTTTGATTCCTGGTCATGGCATATGCCCAGGTTGCAGGCTCAATCCCCAATGAGAAACATGCGGGAGGCAGCTGATCAATGATTCTCTCTCATTATTGATGTTTCTATCTCTCTCTGAACATTTTAGTTTGGATCATAAGACAGTTCCATTTTTCCTCTCTGAAACCAAGGAATATATATTTTTTAAAATCAGCATGGTATGGACATAAAACAGACAGATAGATCCATGGAACAGAACAGAGAGCCCAGAATAAACCTATGCCTATATGATTAATTGAGGCAAGAACATACAATGGAGTAAAGACAGTCTATTCAATAAATGGTGTTGGGAAAATTGAACAGATGCATGCAACAAACCCCGCACACAAAAAATAAAACAACACAAGAAACTAGACCAGCTTCTTACACCATATTTAAGAATAAACTAAGAATGAATTAAAGCCTTAAATGTAAGACTCTAAATCACAGAAGCCCTAGAAGAAATAGCCAGTAAAATCTCTGATGTTTCTCTTAGCAATATTTTTTCTGATATATCCCCCCAGTTAAGGGAAACAAAAGAAAAAATAAACAGACAGGACTATATCAAACTAAAATGTTTTTGCACAGCAAAGAAAATTATCAACAAAACAAAAAGACAACCTACTGAATGGGAGAATATATTTTCCAGTGATACAGGGTTAATATTGAAAATTTATAAGGAACTTAGACAATTCAATACCAAAAATACAAACAGTCCAATTAAAAAAATAGGCAGAGGACCTGAATAGACACTTCTTTAAGAGGACATATAGATGGCCAATAGACATATGAAAAGATGCTCAACATCATTAATCATCAGAGAGATGCAAATTAAAACCACAATGAGATATCTCCTCACACTGATCAGAATGGCTATCATCAATAAATCAACAAACAACAAGTATTGGCGAGGATGTGGAGAAAAGCGAGCCCTCATGCAGTGTTGGTGGGAATGCAGACTGGCGCAGCCACTGTGGAAAACAGTATGGAGGGTCCTCAAAAAATTAAAAATGGGTGGGGGGCATGTGCAGGCTGGAAGGGGTCAAGGGGGAAAAGGGGACATCTGTAATACTTTCAACAATAAAGATAAAAAAATTAAAAATGGAACTGTCTTATGATCCAGTGATTCCACTTCTGGGTATATGTCTGAAGAAACCCCAAACCCTAATTTGAAAGAATATATGTACTACTATGTTCATTGCAGTGCTATTTACCATAAACAAGATATGGAAGCAACTCAAGTACCCTTAGAAAGACAAATGGATCAAAAGGTAGTGGTGCACAGAAATAATGGAATATTACTGTGAAAAATAATAAAATCTTATTTGTGACAGCATCTCATAGATGCAGAGAACAGCCTGATAGTTGCCAGAGAGGAGGTGGTTTGGAGGAATAAATGAAAAAGGTGAAAGGATTAAGAAGTACAAATTGGGCCTGACTGGCATGACTCAGTGGTTGAGCATTGACCTATGAACCAGGAGGTCATGGTTTGATTCCGGTTAGGGCACATGCCCAGGTTGAGGGCTTGATCCCCATTGGGAGCATGCAGGAGGCAGCTGATTGATGGTTCTCTCTCATCATTGATGTTTCTATTTCTCTCTCCCTCTCCCTTCCTCTCAGAAATCAATAAAAATATTTTTTTAAAAAAAGAAGTTCAAATTGATAGTTAAAAAATAGTCACAGAGCTGTAAAGTGCAGCAAAGGGAATCTACACTAATAAAAGAGAAACATGCAAATTGGTGTCACTCCACTATGCCCACCAGCCAATCAGAGTGACTATGCAAATTAACCTAACAAAGATGGCGGTTAATTTGCATATGCATGTGTGGAGCGAAGACTGAAGGCTCTGGCCAGAGTGAAGACTGAAGACTGAAGACTGAAGAGGCTTGGCTTCTGCGGCCGCAGCAGAGAAGCCAAGCCTCACTGTGGCCGGAGGGGAGAAGCCTAGCCTCGAGGCTTGGCTTCTCTGCTGCGGCCGGACCAAAGGCCTGGGTCCCGGGTGCCGGAGGAAAGCCGGTGCCAGCAGCCAGGGGAAGGAAGGCCTATTGCGCGAATCTTAGTGCAACGGGCTTCTAGTCTATAATAATAAAAAGCCAATATGCAAATGGTCGTCACACCCTCATGCCGTAATGACTGATCAGCAGGAGGTGCTGAAGCACCTCTCGGGCCCACCTCCCCGCCCCTGAGCAGCGGCTCTCGTGGCGCGATGGGAGGCAGGGTGCCTCGCGCAATTTTGTGTGCTGGGTCTCTAGTAGAGTCAATACTATGTATAGTGCCAGGTGGGTACTGGGAATATCAAGGGAGCATTTTGTGAAGTGTATGATTGACTACTATACTGTACCCCTGAAACTAATTCAAAATAATATTGAATGTAAACTGTAATTTAAAAAGATAGGTTTGCCTGGCCGTCATGGTTCAGGGGTTGAGCATTGATCTCTGAACCAGGAGGTCATGGTTCAATTCCCAGTTGGGGCACATGCCAGGGCTACAGGCTCGATCCCCAGTGTGAGGCGTGCAGGAGGCAGCCGATCAATTATTCTCTCTCATCATTGATGTTTATGTCTCTCTCTCCCTCTCCCTTCCTCTCTGAAATCAATAAAAATATATTTAAAAAATAAAAAATAAAAAACATAGCTTTATTGAGATACAATTCACAGGCCATATAATTCACCCATTTCAAGTATACAATTAAATGGTGTACTAAAAATATATGTATATGTGAATATACTAATAGTCACAGAGCTATGCAGTCATCACCGTAACCAATTTTTGGACATTTCACGACCAAAAAGAAACCCCATACCTCGTGTCTGTCACCCTGAAAGCCCCCTCCCGCCCTCGCCGCTCTCACAGCACTGGGCAACCACTAATCTTTCTGTTTGTATAGAATTGCCTGTTCTGGACATTTCACATAAATGAAATCATACAATATGTGTCCTTTTGTGACTGGCTTCTTTCATTGACCATAATGTTTTGGAGGTTCATCCATGTTGTAGCAAGCATTGTTACGTCACTTCCTTTTCTTGTTGAGTAATATCCCAGTGTATGGGTGCATTATATTTTACTTGTTCACTCATCAGGGGATTGTGTTCACCTTTTGGCCATTATTAACAACCCTTCTAGGAACATTGTGCAACTTTTTGTGTGGGTACACGAAGTGGAATTGCCAGTCACGGCGACACTGTTAATCACCTGGGTGTGACTAACAGGCAGGCGCGCAGGGGAGGCACTCACACAGGCCGCCATCCACACGGGTCCCCACGAGGCTGCAGGGGTCACGACCAGGTCTGTTCCGCTGTCGCTGGGGCAGGGGCTGGACACAGACGCATGCCCAGTGGGGAGGTGCCCACTGTCAGTCACACTGGGAACAGGTCAGTGGCCAGAATGGGCATGGCCACTGCCAGGGCATGAGACCGGAATATTTAGAGTCCTGGCCCAAGGAGCGCCCTCTGGGCTCTGGGCCCTGGCACTCTCAGGACTGCGTTGTGCGGGGCGCATTCCCCTGCATTCGCCCTGCGGATCTGCCTGATGCTGAGCTGGGCCCGATGCTGAGCTGGGCCGGCTGCAACCTGGAACAGAGACTCTGCACTGGCCCTGCTTCTGGCTCTGCTGACCCCACCGCGGCCCTTTGCCAGGACTGGAACCCGAGGAGTGTAACTTCAAACAAGTAGAGTCTTTTACCATCTCCTTCTCCCATGGGGCCTTTGAAAATGCTCATTTCAGCCTCGCCCGAGAACCCCTCTCCCACTGGCTGTGAAGTTCAATTCTCGACAATGATATGGGACTGTATTTCAACTTCCAAGGAACCGGCAATTCAGCTTCCCAAAGCGGCCGACCACTCCTTTCCCCCCGGGTGTGGGAGCTCCCATCTTTCTGGCTTTTCATGCTTTTATTATCTCAGCCGGTTGTGAACCGGTGTCTCGCTGGGTTCAGATTTGCAGTTCCCTGGTGGCTAATGTGGGGAGCATCTTGTCATGGCTTGTTGGCTCTTTATCTTCTGAAAAATGTCTCTTCAGTCCCTTTGCCCATGTTAATGGGGAGACTTGTCCTTATGGAGTTGTAGTACTTCGATATGTATCCTAAATACACGTCCCTCATGAGATGTACAAGTTATGAAAATTTCCCTGGTATCTGTGTGTTGTCTTTTCACTTTTTTTATTTTGTCCTTCGGACACAAAACATTTTAATTTGGATGAAGTCCAGTTTACCTATTTTTTCCTTTTGTTGCTTGTGCTTTGGTGTCCTAAGAAACTATCACTTAGTCCAAGGTCATGATGATCTGCACCTATGTTTTCTTATAAGAATTTTATAATTTTAACTTATGAAGTTTGTTTTTTTTAATCCATTTTTTGTTCATTTTTGACTATGGTGCGAAGCACAGGTCCAGGTCATTACTTCACATGTGAACACCCAGTGTCTCAGCACCACCTGCTGAAGCGGTTACTCTTTCCCATTTAATTGTCCCAGGACCTTCTGGAAGTCAAGCCTCCACAAACGCGAGAGGCTTCTTTCTGGGCTCTCATTCCATTCCATTAATCTCTCTATATCTATCCTTTTGCAAGTACCACACTATTCATCCATGAACTTTTAAGAAAATTAAATTCATTTTATCACTAAGTTCTTGCAGCAGAAATATTTTTCTGTTTCTTGGGTCACACTGTCATTTAGATTCTTATTTATTCTTATTCTCTCTCTCTCTCTCTCTCTCTCTCTCTCTCTCCCTCCCTCCCTCCCTCCCTTTCTCTCTCTCATTTGCATTGTTGCTGTCCCATTGCTCTGATATAATCAGGAAGTTCTTGACATCTTTCCCAACATTACCTGGGGCTGGTTTATCTCCAGTACTTTCCTGACCACAACAAAAGAATTGGTGCGTGGCCTTCTTTTCTGTAGCCTGAGGCTGCAGGGATTGGGCAAAAACAAATGAGCTGGTGCCCTTGCTGGGAAGCCTGGGCTCTGTATTAGCTTTCTAAAATGTGGTCAACTTTCTTGAACTGTCAGTCCAATGCACAAGCCCCACCCGCTCCCAGCTAGCGACATGCTCACGCTCCTGTGGGACTCGGCGCACACCCAGACCTAGCGCAGAGCTCTGGAAGGTGCCAACCCTGGCGTCTCTCCCGCGTCTGCTAAGGTTCTGCACAATGCGGAGGCCTCAGGCTTGGCGGTCTCTCTTAGACATTTTTCACAGCTGCCCAGTCTCCACTGGAGTCCACTTGGCTCACACGGGTGATCACCAGCGAGAACTCTTGCAATTTTGTCAACGCACCCCTTTCCTCTCAGCAGCACTCTTAGGAGGACAGTGGGTGGTGGGTTCTGGGTGGGGACACGCAGCACGCCAGCTCTATTGTTTCTCTCCCTGCCCACCACTTTTCACTGTTTATAGAATCAGGTTGTAATGTTTTCTTTCGTTATTGCTGGGGACTTTTAAGCTTAAAATTATCGTTGTTGTTCATTTCATTAGGTATTAAAGGAGGGAGCTTCTGTTGTCCAACGTATATTCTGATGTAGCACCTTTAGAAAGCCATCTGGCCCTGCTTACAGAGCCACAGAATGGCTCTAGTCTAAGTCAGAAATCCTACTTCTGGGAACTTATCATGAGAAATAATTCACAATGAGCCCTGGATGGTTTGGCTCAGGTGATAAAGCATCAGCCCATGGACTGAAGGGTCCCAGGCTCTATTCCAGGCAAGGGCACATACCTTGGTTGCAGGCTCTATCCCCAGTCCTGGCCGGAGGCAACCAATCAATGTGTCTCTCTCACATCCATATTTCTCTCTCTCTGTCTCTCCCCCTCCATTCCACTCTCTCTAAAAATGAATGGAAAAATATCCTTGGGTGAGGATTAACAACAATAACAAAAACACAAAACAGAAATAATTCACAATGAAAATAATCTCAATGCACGAACCACCTGTGATAGAAAAAATTTAGAAATAATTTACGTCTCACATTAGGAGCTCAGTCACAATGGTGTCATATAAGATGAAAGAAATATTTTGCAATCAATTAGAATGATAGTTACAAAAATTAATACTAGAAATATGTTCTCAGAAAAAATGACAGATAAAAATGCAATATATACCATTATGGCAACTATGTGAAGAGATGGAAGCAGATGGACAAGACAGAAAAAAATGTTTTGAAACCTGAAATGCTTGTGATAGGGAGGTATAAACAAAGAGATATTTTTTGGTTATTTTTATTTAGCAGAACTGAATTATTTTTACAATAAATAAAAGACTAAAAGCATGATTCAGAAAAGCACTCATCCCCTCTCCCTTACTGATGTTATTAGTTTTGTGGCTTGAGATTCAACTGAGTAAAAGTGGATTTACCAGCTGTGTAACCTTGGCCAAGGATGCCGTTTGAGCATCTGTAAAATGGGCCTGCCTTCATGTCCAGCTTAGGAACTCACTGCGGGGCGTGCAGGGAGGTGTGTCAAACAGGGAGCACGGCCCTGGGCACGCAGAAAGCCCTTGGCCACACTGAACTCTCGGTGCTGGTCCTCATCAGTGACGGTTCCTGTTCGCTCTGCACCGTGAGTGTCACCCACACTCTGGTCCAGGCGCCAGGGCAGGAGGGGGACAGTGGACACACAGGCAGACGGGGGCTTCTGTTACCTCTGACCACCCACCAGCTCCGTCTCCCTCTCCTTCACTTGGGAGAGCAGGTGAACTTTCCCACGGAGCGGTGAGTGAGTTTTCAGAGGGCACACCATACAGGGCGGCACGAAGCAGTCTCTGAACAAACAGACCCCTGGTGGACAAGCCAGGATTCATGTCAGTGATGTGGACCCAGCGCCCTCGGAGGCCTGCCTGCTTCCCTGAACGCATGCTCCGCTGCGGGCCCTCCAGCATGGATGTGAGAGGCCCATTCACCGCATGGCTCCTAGATCATGAAGAGCCCGGCAATGTCCAGACCCCGCGGTCAGTGAAGGCCCCGGAAGCTCTCGCCACGAGCCTTATCCTGGACCCTGGTGGAAAGGCTAGGAAGGAATGTGAAGCTTTTGAAGGTGGTGATAAGAAAGCACACTCAAAGCCAGGCACAAGGGCCCACATAGCATGTGACTCCGCGTGGATGCAATGTCCAGGAAAGGCAGATCATAGAGAGTTGCCGAGAGCTTGGCTGGAGCTGCTGCAGTTGAAGCTCCAAGGCGCCTCCGTCACTAACTGGCAAGTGGCAGGCAGAACAGAGTGAGGATATGGTTAAACCGAGCAGGAGCACGACCATTCAACCGACATTTTACATGACTTTATCAACAGCAGCAGCATATATTCTTCAGCTTACATGGAAAATTCACTAAGCTAGACCATAAAACCCACCTTCAACATTTAAGAATAGAATAAAAATCATACAGTGTGTACTCTGACTACAATGCAATTAAACTAGAAAAAGAACAAATTAAATCCAAAGCAAGCAGAAGAAAAATAATAAAAATTAGAGCAGAGATTTTTTTTAGAGCAGAGATTAATGAAATTAAAAACAAAAAATTGATAGAGAAAAATTAAAAAGTAAAAGCAATTCCTTTGAGATATTAATAAAATTGACAAATCTCTAGCCCGGCTAACCAAGAAAGAGAAAAGATACAAATTAGTAGCATCAGAAATGAAAGAGGGGTCATCGCTGATTCCTTGGACATTAAAAGGACAATAAAGGAATATCTGACCAACTCTATGACCACAAATTTGATAACCTAGATGAAATAGACCAGATTCTTGAAAGACTATCTATCAAAAGTCATATAGGACACAGACAATAGGGTGGTGATGGCCAGGGTCAAGGGGGAAAAGAGGGACATATATAATACTTTCAACAATAAAGATTTTTAAAAAATAGAAATGGACAAAAGTAAACCTCATATAAGGAGAAGTAGATTTTTTGAATAGGTCTATATCTCTTAAAGAAATTGAATTAACAATTATTAATATATCAAAAGAGAAAGCACCAGGCCCAGATGGGTTCACTGGTGAATTCTACCAAACACTTAGGGCATAAATGATACCAATTCTCTACACTCTCTCCCAGAAGATAGAAGCAGAGGGAATATTTCATAACTCTTCTATGAGGCCAGCATTATCCTGATACCCAAACAGACAAAAACATTACAAGAAAGGAAAACCAAAGACCAATGATCGCTCATCAACACAGATGCAAAAATCCTCAACAAAATATTAGCAAACCAAAGCCAACAATATGTAAAAAAATTATACACCATAGCCAAGTGGTGTTGAATACTTGGATTTATTTCCGGTATGTGAGGCTGGTTTAACATTTGAAAATCAATGACTGTGGCCCTGGCCAGGCAGCTCAGTTGGTTAAACCAAGGTCATCCTGATAAACCAAGGTTGCGGGCTTGATTCCCCAGTCAGGGCACATACAAGAAGCAACCAATGAAAGCATAAATAAATGAGACAACAAATTGATGTTTCTCTCTCTCTCTCTCTCCCTCTCTGCCCTCTCTTTCCATTCCCCTCTCTCTGTCTCTCTCTCTCTCCCTCTCTCTCAAATACATTAAAAAAAGAAAATCAATTAATATAACTCATCATATCAACAGGCTAAAGAAGAAAAATCTCATGAAAACATTTGACAAAAATCCAACACGCATTCATGATAAAAACTCACAGCAAACAAGGAATAGAGGGGAACTTCCTTGACTTGATAAAGAATATCAACAACACACCTAACATCATACTTAGGTTCAGGAGCCAGATGCTTTCCCCCTAAGATTGGGAGCAAGATAAGGATGCTCCTCTTACCACTCTTATTCAGTATCATACAGGAAGTCCTAGCTAAAGTAATAAGACAAGAAAATAAAATTAAAAATTGGGAAGAAAGAAATAAAACTGTGACATGACTTTCTATTAAAGAAATTTTAAAAAATCAACAAAAAACTCCTAGAACTTATAGTTATTACAGAAAGGTGGTAGGACACAAGCTTAATATACAAAATTTAATTGCTTTCCTATACACCAGAAATAAAAATTGGAATTTGAAATAAAAACACAACACTATTTATATTTACAGCAAAATAATGAAATACTTAAGCATAAATACAGTGAAAATATATTTATTATATTTTTTATAAGTAACATGAGAAAAACTATAAAATGGTCAATGAAGGAAATCAAAGAATACCTAAATAAATGGAGATATAATCCATGTTTATTTCTGGGAAGACTTAAAATTTTTAAAGATGTCTGTTTTTTCCAACTTGATCTATAGATTCAACACAACCCCAATAAAAATTACAGCAAGTTATTTTGTGGATATCGACAAATTGTTTCTAAGTTTATATGGAATGGTAAAATAACCAGAATAGCCAACACAATATTGAAGAAAAACAAAGTTGGAGGACTGACATTACCCAACTTCAAGACTTAGTATGAAGCTGAGTAATCAAGTCTTGTTTGATGACAGAATAGGTAAATAGATCAAAAAGACTAGAAGAGGAACCAGATATAAGCCCACAAATATAGTGAAGTGATATTTGAAAAAGGAGCAAAGACAATTCAACAGAGAAGAATAGTCTTTTCAACAAATGAATGAATAGACATTACGGGAAAAATGTAGACATAATCTTATACATGTCACAAAAATAAAATCAAAATGGAGGGTGAATTTAAATGTAAACACAAAACTAAAACTTTTAAAAGATAGCAGAGGAAAAAATCTAGGTGACACTGGATTTGATGGTGACTTTTTAAATACAGCACAAAAAACATAGTTTGTGAAAGAAAAAATTGATAAGTTAAACTTTATTAAAGTTAAAAATGTCTGCTCTGCAAAAGACACTGTTAGAAGAATGAAAAGACAAGCCATAGTCTGGGAGAAAATACTGTAGAAAATATATCTGATAAAGGACTTATATCCAAAATATATAAAGAACTCTTAAAACTCAACAATAAGTAAACAAACAACCCAATTAAAAATGGGTAAAGGATCTGAAGAAAGTCTCACCAAAGAACTTATACAGATGGCAAATAAGTATATGAAAAGATGCTCAACATCACATGCCAGCAGGGGATTGCACATGAAAGCACACCTGTTAGAATGGCTACAGTCCAAAACACTGACAACACATAATGCCCACAGAGATGTAGGGCAACAGGAACTCTCGTTCACTGCTGGTGGGAACACACTATGGGGACAGTTTGGCAGTCTCTTACCATGCTAACCTCAGTTCACCATGCGATCCACTGCTGTGTTCCAGGGCATTTACCAAATGAACCGAAAACTTAGGTCTACACTAAACTTTTACACAAGTGTTTGTAGCTGCTTTACTCCTACTTTCCCAAAACTGGAATAAGCAAAAATGTCCTTCAATAGGTATATTGATAAACATCCACACAATGGAATATTGTTCAGTGATAAAAAAGAAAGGAGCTATGAAGGCACAAAAGACATGAAGGAAACTTACTAAGGAACAGGGGCCAATCTGAAAAGCCTGAATACTGTAACAGACCACCCCCTGGAAAAGGAGATGCAATAGAGACAGTAATATGAGCAGTAGTTGCCAGGAGTTATATCTTTTCATTATATGATCTATTCATGTTTTTTTTTCTTAAGAAATTAAAAATGAACTTCATACCCATCAGGATGGCTACTATAAACAAAGCAAAACAACAGGACATGAGGTGTGGAGTCATCGGAATGCGTGTGCAGTGCTGGTGGGGATATAAAATGGTGCAACCAGCATGGAAAACATAATGGCAGCTCCTCAAAAAAATTAAACATAAATGACCACATGATCCAGGAACTCAACTTTTGGGCATATACCCAAAAGAACAGAAAGCACGAGACTCAGACAGATATCTGCACACCCATGCTCATAATAGCGTTACTCACCATAGCCAAAAAGAGAAGCAACCCAAGTGTCCATCATCGGATAAATGGATAAAAAAATATTGTCTATACAATAAACAATAGAACATTATTCAGCCTTAAAAAGGAAGGAAGTTCTGACACATGCTACAGCCTGGATAAACTTGGAAGACATTATGCTAAGAAAATAAACTAGTCAAAAAAGGACAAATACTATATGATTCTATTTCTATGAGGTTCCTGGAGTAGTTGAACGTGTAGAAATAGGAAGGTAAATGGATGTGGCCAGGGGCTAGGAAAGGAGGGAAGGGGGAGCTAATGTTTGAGGATGTGGAGTTCAGTCTGGGAAGCGAGAAATGTTCTCCAGATGATGGTGGTGGTTGGACCACAATGTCAGTGTATTTAATACCACTGACTGTACACTGAAAAATGGCTAAAACGGTAAATTTTGTGATGTGTATTTTTACTATGTAAAAGATAGAAGAATAAAATTGCCCTCCCTCCCAAAAAAAAGGGGGAAAGGAATGCACATAACTAATGGCTGGCCTAGGGCCTCGCGAGTCTCCGCTGGGAGACGGCGGGCAGCACAGGAGGCGTGCAGGACGCCGGCGACATATCCGTGTAGCCCAACTCTCTTACACACACTACCATCACCACAGGAAGTGCCCTACTGGCCCTTGATACCCTTTTTTTTATAATCATAAGATATAACACTGTTTGGAAGTACTTATAGTGTGATCCTCTTTTTGTAATAGAAATATAGAAAACGAAGAAAAAAATAAAAGGGATATTTCCAGATAGTGGGGTTATCATTGATCTTTGTTTCCTTTTATTCCCTTCTCTGTATTTTCTAAATTTTATGTAATGTATTAGTTGGGTGGTAAGAAAAAAATAGTAAAAGCTACTTAAAAAAATCTTTCAGTCTTTTAGTAAATGGTGTCACACATATAAAACAATATTAATAGAGCATTAAAGTGATCATTTTGAAGATGATGTATATAGTAAAATCGTAAATGTTCCAATATCATATTAGATTTTAATGACAAAATGAAAGGAATATTATTAATACTTTAATCACAGTCTGACCCAGTGAACACACAGAACAAGACTAGAAGGGGGTAGACAGACAAAGTGACTACACTTCTCAGTTTGTTTCCTGGAGCCCATTTGAGGGCATTACAGGTCATTTTGCAAAGAAAAAAATGTCACATTGAAAGGGGGCAGCGAACCAAGATGGCGGCATAGGTAAAGAACTGAAATCGCTGCCTCTCACAACCACTTCAAAAATACAACTAAAAGACAAAACGGACATCATCCAGAACCACAGGAAGGCTGGCTGAGTGGAAATTCTACAACTAGAAGGAAAGAGAAAAGCACACTGAGACTCAGAGGAGGTGTGGAAGTAAAGTGCAAAGGTATGGAGGCACGCAGAAAGGGCTGGCAACTGAGGACTCGGTTGTCTTTTTCAATTGGGAGGGAGACACAAGCTCCCGACTGCTCTGAATGCCAGTTCAGGGTAAGTCTCTGGGGACCCAGACTCATATGGGGAGAAACTGGACTGTCTGGCATCGGGCAGAACTTGAGATCGGCTTTCTCTCAGAGGTGCTTGCAGTGAGTACCCCGGGACACTGAGATCAGGGGCCTCTTAGGGCAGGGCTGAGGATCAGCCATAGCTGTTTGCTCCGCCCTGTTGATTCCCTTAGACCCCGCCCCACCCAAGCTGTGTGCAGAGGCTTTTGCATATGAATGCCCTGGC
>NW_005355502.1:1256776-1263675 GCF_000412655.1 Myotis brandtii
CGCCGATAAATTTAGTAAGACCCTCGAAAAGACTGGTGAGACTGCCGATAAATGTAGTGAGATCCTCAAGAAATCTAGTGAGACCCTTGATGTTGTGATAAAGAACCAACTAGAAATTAAGCATACACTGACTGAAATAAAGAATATTATACAGACTCCCAACAGCAGACCAGAGGATCGCAAGAATCAAGTCAAAGATTTGAAATACGAAGAAGCAAAAAACACCCAACCGGAAAAGCAAAATGAAAAAAGAATCCAAAAATACGAAGATAGTGTAAGGAGCCTCTGGGACAACTTCAAGCGTACCAACATCAGAATTATAGGGGTACCAGAAGAAGAGAGAGGGCAAGATATTGAAAACCTATTTGAAGAAATAATGACAGAAAACTTCCCCTACCTGGTGAAAGAAATAGACTTCCAAGTCCAGGAAGTGCAGAGAACCCCAAACAAAAGGAATCCAAAGAGGACCACACCAAGACACATCATAATTAAAATGCCAAGAGCAAAAGACAAAGAGAGAATCTTAAAAGCAGCAAGAGAAAAAAAGTCAGTTACCTATAAGGGAGTACCCATACGACTGTCAGCTGATTTCTCAACAGAAACTTTGCAGGCCAGAAGGGAGTGGCAAGAAATATTCAAAGTGATGAATAGCAAGAACCTACAACCAAGATTACTTTATCCAGCAAAGCTATCATTCAGAATTGAAGGTCAGATAAAGAGCTTCACAGATAAGAAAAAGCTAAAGGAGTTCATCACCACCAAACCAGTATTATATGAAATGCTGAAAGGTATCCTTTAAGAAGAGGAAGAAGAAGAAAAAGGTAAAGATAAAAATTATGAACAACAAATACATATCAACAAGTGAATCTAAAAATCAAGTGAATAAATAATTTGATGAACATAATAAACTGGTGAATATAATAGAATCAGGGGCATAGAAAGGGAGACTATTCTCATGGAGGAAGGGGTGTGGGGGATGCGGGAAGAGACTGGACAAAAATCGTACACCTATGGATGAGGACAGTGGGGGGGAGTGTAAGGGCAGAGGGTGGGGTGGGAACCGGGTGGAGGGGAGCTATGGGGGGAAAAAAGAGGAACAACTGTAATAATCTGAACAATAAAGATTTAATTTAAAAATTAAAAAAAAGAAGTAGTATTCATTGACAAAAAAAAAAAAGAAAAAAAAGAAAGAAAGGGGGCAACAGTAGAATGTGGGGAACCAGCTAGAATTGTGAGAAGTATTAATCCTGCTCTGTTAGCCATGATGCTTTGTCTGATTAGAGAAGGCACTTCCACCCTGGCTGGAGCTGCCCAGGAGGTGTAGCCTTCCTCCCCGTTTGGAGCTGCCTGTCATCATGGGAAGATGAACAAGTTGCTGCAGAAACCAGAGTCCCAGCCCTTTGAAGCCCCGGCCCTTTTGCTACCCACAGGCCTTTGCCGACCTCCAGCCTGCTCACCTGTTCACTGCCCACAGGCACTCCCTTTGGCTGTCTCCCCTGGAACCCCAGCCCCTGCATGTCACTCAGCCCTGGGAAGACCCTAGTCCTTCTGCAGATCTGTCAGCTGCCCTTCTGCCTGCTTTCCTTTGTGCTTTTGCTATATAAGCAGCCGGCTTATGGGGGGTGCAGAGCAGATTTCTGTGGCTGACCTGCTGCTCTCCCAGCTGCCGGCAGGACTGGAACAAACGCTCACGTATGACTCAACCCTGTCTCTGCTTCATTGGCTCGAGTAGTGACAGGCAGCAGGACCCATTGTTTGTCCGGTTACAACATCAACTTTTTCTACATGAAAAAAGTGCTTAAAATTCCCCATGAGGCCCTGCCTCAGGGCCACAGCTCTGAAGGAGGAGCCCCCAGGCTGGCTGTGCATCTTCCCGGCTTTTTTTAGGCTTTACTACTGGTCCACACAACCTTGGAACATAGGATCCAAACAATGATAGTAACACAGAAAAGACCGAATTACCTTTCTCTGGAAAGCTGTTGTTTTTGGTGAGCTTGACACTTTTGGGCCTGGGGCTGCTGTCATCCATGCCCATGATCAGGTTCCGGAAAAACAGATCAAACTTCTTCCTGCTGTCCGTGTTGATGGTGCCGGCCACGGCCCACACCAGGGCGAAGAGGAACAGGCCTTGCAGCCAGAGGAAGATCTGCTGGCTCGTCAGGCCTTCAGGGCCTTCGCTTTCCTCTTCCTTTATGTCCCTGATTTCATCTGAAAGCAAGGAGAGGGGCTCAGGGGAAGCTGCAGAATGGTGTGACCTGGTGCCTGAGTCGGTGAGGGGCCTGGAGAGAGGATGGACATTGGCTGAGTGGCCTCACATGCCAGATCCTTTGTCCACATACATTTCCCCCCATTTTTTGTTGTGGTAAGATACTCATAACATACAAGTTACCACTAACCATTCTTAAGTGTGCACTTCAGGGAAGTGCGTTCACAGTGCCAAGAGCCATCACCACCATCCGTCTCCAGAGCTCTCTCATCTTGCAAAACTGGAACTATGTCCCCATCACACACTCACTCCCGTCGTCCCTCTCCCTCCTTCTGACAACCACTATTCAACTGTCGTCTCTATAAATCTGACAACCCCAGGGATGGAGAGAGATCACCCAGTGAGGTTAAACTCAGTGGGTGAAGTTTGAGGAGAAATAGTTTCAAATGATCTTCTCTAAGATACTTGCTAACAACAGAGAAACTAGTCACTTTACAATAGAGACACATGGCTGGTCAAAGTCAGCTGCCAAAGCCTTCACCAGCACACAGGCGCCCCTACACCGCGTGCCTCTCGGGGCACTGAGGACCCAGCACCCTCCTACGGCTTCAACCCAAAGGCGCAAGCCCGCGTCTGATTGTGAGAAAACACGAGGCCACAAGCTGCGAGGCATTCCGTCGCGTAACTGACAGTGTTATCAGGTGACACGGCTATGGGAGACCAGGAAAAATAGAGGACTGTCGCAGGCTGCAGGAGCCCAAGAAGATGCAATAATTAAACACAATGTGGCATCTTGAATTGGAGTCTGGAACAGGAAAGGGACATTTGTGAGAAAACTGGTCAAATTCAAATAAAGTCTATAGGATAATTAACATAGTATCAAGGTTAATTTCCTTATTCTGACCATTGTGCCTGGGTTATATAAGATGTTAACGTTAAAAAAAGCTAGGTGAAGGTATGTGACTCTCTACACTCTTCAGCAATTTTCTCTAAGTAATGTATAAAGTCATTTCAAAATAAAACGCTAAAAATGTATTTATTGTTCCTTATCTCAAAGCCTGTGGATCACAGCGATCATTTTCTTGCATTTTCACATCAACAGAGCAAAGGGTTAGAGCTCTGAAATCATATTTGTGTGTTCAAACCAGCCCCCCATTTCAATAGTTGTATCTGGGCTCTTCTGAGCAGGCTCATGGCTATAGACTGGGGAAGGCAAGCGATTAGGTCCCTCAGTGTCGGGGACAAAGTGGCCCTCTCTCATGACGGTGCCTTCTCTCCTGGAGGAGATACTGCACAAGAACAAGAGACAGAGCTGGGAAAGCATACAAAACCCACAAATATTCATGCAAACACAGACACTGCGTGCAATCTGTGTGCTTTGGAAACACTATGTAATTTTAATTTTAGAAAACCAAATTAATATTTAGCCAAAGAAAGTACACTCAACAGTTCACCACGTTACACTTTTGCTCTGCATCTATCATACCTTTCAAAGAATGGGCTGCAAAGTGCTAATGCAGAAGAAGCTGTAAGAAGGTCCATCTTGAGTTTGAGTTACATGCTATTTTGAGAAAGAAATGGCATCCAATAAAAGTTTTCCAAATGGACACACCCTTTGTCACTTCTAGAAGAATTCAAGAAAGTTTGATTTATGTAAAACAGTTACAGGGAGCTTCTCCCACACAGCTAAACCAACGGGCCTATGATGTATGTGCTTCCCATGTCCTGGAAAAGTCTTCTAGTTTGTAGACTAATGTAAGCAGTTCTTTATAGTCTATCTGGGTGTTCTGCAAATTCAGATTTTTATAATTGTATGTTTTCTTAATTTCCTGTCTAATTTTTTCAGAATGTTTATTCAGAGATACGTTTGCATGTACCAGCTGCATTCACTTCCCTCCAGGATACGCTCGCGTGCTAGGTAAAGAGAGACAGGAATTATCACTCCCATTGTGCAGATGAGGAACCTGAGACTGAGAAGAGATGGATAATTTGCACAAGAACATCCAGAAAATCAATCCAAGATCAAAGCTAAAGCCAAAATACGTGGACTCTTTCCACCAAACTCTACTATCTCCACTCCAAAGGCTTGCTTGTTCTAGATCAAAATGCCGATCTGAAACTCAGGGTTGGGGGGAATAACAGGGTGTGAGCGGAAGAAATAGCCAAGGCACAGCCCACCTCATGTGGGAATGCTTACCAAGCAGAGAGGAATACAGTCTCATCATGGAGAAGGCAAGGTGGGTGGGAGATGTTTGGACCACAAATTTACACTGGAGGCGAATGAATTCCAGGCAGGGCTGGACAAGCCACATGAACATGTCATTGACCTGAAAGCAGAAAGTGACATTCAAGATGTTATTAAAAAAATGAGTTTAGGAGCAAGAGCTTGGAACACCTCGGGAAGCGAGATGCTGGTAAGACCGCTGATTACTGTGAGTGCCTCTGTGCCCCTCCCAGCTTCCCACTTAAGGGGCGCAGGCCAAAGGCCCGCTCGGGTCCACTGTGGGTGGGCAGAGAGGCTGCCGCTGCAGTAGGTCAGCTGCAGGACACATGCAATAGCTTCAGGACCCAAACAGGACATCTGACTTTGTTTCTATAAAATGTTCTAAACAGCCATTTGCAAATGACTGGCATTTGTAAGGCAGATCCTGTGCACAGGCCTCAGCAAGTGCAGCGCTAAGTTCACGGCTCATTGTCATTATTCCCTGTATGTGCATACAGACCCACTTGTGGGTTAATAATCCCAGTCTCTTGTCTCTGCTCTCCCTCCCCCCATTTACTCTTTAAAAAAAACCTACTTGCCCTAGACGGTTTGGCTCAGTGGATAGAGCGTCGGCCTGTGGACTGAAGGGTCCTGGGTTCCATTCCAGTCAAGGGCACATGCCCAGGTTGTGGGCTCAATCCCCAGTGTGGGGCGCGCAGAAGGCAGCCAATCAATGATTCTCTCTCATAATTGATGTTTCTCTCTCTCCCTCTCCCTTCCTCTCTGAAATCAATAAAAATATATTTAAAAAAATTACTTGACTCACTTCCTCCTCCTAGTTTAGGTTTTTTTTTCATTTTTCTTATAATTTACTTGTGACTGTTACTGTAAATTATCTTGAGTCCTTTTTTGGAAGTAGACAAGTCACCACTAAATAAATGCACTCCTAGGTTGCACATATATGTGGGTACGTGTGAATGTATAGATGCATTATCAAACATATGAATGTATGTACACGGGTGGGTGGCATATGCACTCCATCAACAAGCACTAATGGAGTGACTGCAGTGTAGGAGGTGCTGAGGATAGAAGGTGGGCAAGAGAGCCGAGTCCCTGCCCTCCTGGAGCTTCCTGAGGGGCAGGAGAGACCAACGGTTAGTAGTTAAACAAGGAAGAACACGAGTAAGATACTTACAAACCGTGGGAACCACTACCAGGACACAAGAAAGGGCACCGACAGGAAGGACGAGGAGCTATGGGGAGGCGTGCTTGCAGCTAAGAGGAGTGAGCACATTAGTCAAGGAACTGCTCCCTGCCCGTTCCAGGCGAGCTGCTGCTCCAAGCCCGCTCCTCGTGGCTTCCAGGCGATGGGTTTCGGGGGGGGGGGGGACCACTCAGGACCGTGGGCCCTGCTGACGGGCTGGGGGAGGCTTCTTCAAGAAGGAGGCCTCGCGCCCATCCCGGGTAGCAAGGGTGACTCCTCACCAGATGAAATGGGGCAAGGTTTGCAGGAAGAGGAACACCAAGTACAAAAGGCCTGAGGTGGGGAGACCAGACCTGAGGCTGGAACTAGTGACTGAGGCTGGAGGCAGGTAGGGCCGGATCCGAGCCCCAGGCTCTGACAAGGGGTGAGCCTTTGTGCTGGGTCCCTGAGGCTTCCTGTGCCCGCTGGGAAGGTCTCTGCGTGCACATGGACATGTGTCTGCAGAAACGCATGTGCTCAGGCATCTTGCACATGCATGTACATGTGACAGGCAGAAGCTGTCCTACAAGGCTCCCGGAGCGATCGCAGTGGGAGTAACACCCTTCTTGGTGTCACCCGTGGGAACCTGTTTTGGGGATCCGATCGATGCAGGGAAAGCCGGGGGCACCCCCAGCCCCACTCCGTGCTGCTTCCCTAGGCTGAGTGGCAGGAGCCCCTCCCCTGCAGGCCACCCCCTTTCAGGAAGAGATGGGGATGGAGCCACGTCCACTGCCTCCAGTGCCCTGAGGGGTGTGAGGTTACAGGGTGGGGGTGTCGGGGAGAGGAACGCAGGGCGGCCCCCTCCATCCACGCAGAGCCCTTCTAGAGCCTTCTGCTGGGGAGCGGGGGCGGGTGACCTTCCTGCCACCACACAGGACTGGGCTCAGGCACCGGTATTCTCCCCGGGGCGTGGGGCGGGGGGGGGAAGAGGGGGAATGGAAGGAGAACCAACCTCATTGCCCCGCCCCACCACATGGAGAAGGAAGAGGGGGAAATGGCAGCCAGGAAGCCAGGCGAGGGCAGGTGGGGCTCCCTGCCCTTCCTGCCTCCTGAGGTGGTGAAGGTGAAGGCCTCCAGGGGAGGAGGGCAGCCAGGCGGGAGAGGGAGGCGGCTCACCAGCTCCTTGTGCTCCTCAGTGAGAGTGGAGGGCAGGGTGTCCATGTAGGAGTCCTTCAGGGGCTTCCAGCCCAGCTGGTGGGGCTCCATGTAGATCATGCCGCACCTGCAAGCGCGGGGGCGAGGCAGGG
>NW_005355502.1:1263721-1267370 GCF_000412655.1 Myotis brandtii
AGGTCGCAGGCCACGCGGAAGGGCCCGGACATTTGGTCAGGAAGGGCGGAGGCCAGTGGTAAGGGGGGGCTTGGGAGCCAGAGGGACCTGGTTGGAATCCCAGCCCCAGATCCTACTATTTGAGTGACCATGGGCAAGGTTTCCTTCCTGTCTCTGATTCTACATCCTTGTCTATAAATTGAGGAATATAAAAGATATATAGTTCATAGTGCTGTTGTAATGAATACGATGCCAATGAAGAGTTTAGCACTAAAAGAAAAAAAGTTGAGCACTATGCCCAGCACCTAGGAAATTCCGGATCAATGGCAACTGCTATCATTACCTAGTGTATGTTCCCATGTACTGACATGCAACATTTTTTGTTTGTTAATCCTCACCCAAGCATACTTAAATTTTTTTTTTTATTGATTTCAAAGAGAAAAATAGAGGGAAAGAGAAAGAGAAACCTCAATGATGAGAGAGAATCACTGATCTGCTGCCTCCTGCACGCCCCCTACTGGGAATCGAGCCCACAACCCAGGCATGTGCCCTGACCAGGAATTGAACCCTGACCTCCCGGTTCATCGGTAGACGCTCAACCACTGAGGCACGCGGACTGAGCCCCAAGGATACTTTTTCCATTGGTTTTTGGACAGAGTGCCCGTGAGCAGTAGAGAAAGAAAGAAACAAATCGAATGTCAGAGACACACTGATTGGTTGCCTCCCGCACGTGCCCCGAATGGGGCCAGGGGTTGAGCCTGCAATCAAGGCAAACGCTCTTCACCAGAATCGAACCCAGGACCCTCCAGGCCACAGGCCGATGCTCTGACCACTGAACATCACGGCCAGGGCCTGACATGCCACGGTTTACGCAGCACATGTTCTTCTGTCTGTCACAGCCAGGTGCTCTCTGGTTAGGTACCAATGCCGGGTCTCATTCACTGACCCCCTATGGCATGCCAGCACCATGTTAGGCCCTAATGGCCTTCATCTCTAACTATTCCTCCTTTTGGTCTATGTCTTAGACACGAGGGGATCATGGCTCAGAGAGGCTGAGTGACTTGGGAGCGGTCACACAGCTAGCAAGTGGCATGACCAGGCTGGGAGCCCAGGTTGGCCTAACTTGCCGTGTGCTCTTTTTACTCCCTCACATCGTCTTTGGGAATGTGGGCCAATTTTATTTCATTTTTTAAGGACTTCAGGTGCACAGGGTTGGATTAATTATTATCCCTAGCACATGCTTCATTAGCATGGCCATTTTTCTATTTTTTTAAAATCCTCACCCAATGATGTGCTTTTCATTGATTTTTAGAGAGAGAGAGGAAGGGAGAGAGAGAGAGAGAGAGAGAGAGAGAGAGAAACATTGATGTGAGAGAGAGACATCGATCCTTTTGGTGTACGGGAAACGCTCCAACCAGCTGAGCCCCTGGCCTGGGCAGGCGCGGCCTTTCTTAGTTAATGTTTCAATAATGTAGTAAGTGCCCATGAACTCATCACCCAGACAGAAGCTGGAATCTTGACAAGAACCTTCTAACCATATGGGCTCCCTTGTCCTGGCCCCTGGCTTTCTCCCAAGGTAACAGCATGCGAAACCCTGGGTTCGCCTGTTCCTTGATTTTCCGTCTTACAGAGCTTATGGCAGCTCTGTGTGTTCCTAAAGTGTATGTGCACTTATTCTAGTTTTTAACCATGTAAAAAGGGCACGATGATGTATGTAATATCGTGGGTTTACTTTTATACAGAATATTGCTAAGATTTCATCCTTAATACACTAGTATTTGACTTAGATCTATCCACAGAGTTGCATGTTAGTACCACTCATTTATTTTGAGTGCTGTATAATTGGTGACCTTGTTACACATTAAGTCACTCCTGTCAGTGGGCATTTGGGTTGTTTCCAATGCTGTTGCTGTGAACTGTGCCACTGTGGACATGCTCACACGTGGGCAGAGGTCTGCATTGTGTGGGGGCCGAGGTTCCTTCGGGGATGCACTTGGGAGCAGACGTGTGGGTCAGGAGGGGTATGAAGCTTCAATCTTAGGAGATAATGTCAAATTCTTTTCCAAAGTGCTTACTTGATTTGAGCCTATAACCAGCAATGCATATTAAGGACCAATTTTATGACAAATCTAAGCGACAACAAATAATGCGATCTCCCGGGGCTTAACGCACTCCCGGAGCTCGCCCATTGCTCGGGCGGAGCGGAGCGAGGCGACCCACCTGCTCACAGTGGCTGGCGAGGCCTGCTCCAGGTCGGCCGGCTCGAAGATCAGACTCATCTTGGAGCTCATCTGTATGATCTCTCCACTCATTAAACACAGCTGAAAGGCAAAGCAGAGGGCGGAACTCCACCTGCACGTCAGAGGCCTCGGTGGGCGCGGATGGTGGGCATGTGTCTGGAGCTCCTATCGTGTGCCGGGTGCATGGAGTAAAGCAGACAAAATCCCTGTCCTCGAGGGCTTTACGTTTTGTTGAGAGGGGACAGGTGATACGAGAAATATAGAGTATATAATAGTATATAAGAGAGTAAATAAAAGAGAAAGATCAAGCAGAAGAGGGGGTTGCAGAACCTCAGTCGGGGTTGGGGGGTTGTAGTTTAAATAGAGAGGCCAGAGAGGAAGGCACAAGAAGCACTCAGACCACATCACGTTCCGTGGTTCCTCCCCAGTGTTCACTGTAGAACTTAACGGCACCCTCCTTGGCTGTACTTGCCCTTTTTCCACGAAAGACTTCTTTGGAACCCCATGGGCGACCAGAATATCTCCACAAATCCTTTCCGGAGGAGGAGGAGACCACGGAAGCCCCGCGCTGAGCAAGTTGTGCAGCTCCACAGGACAGCGCCAACGGCATACCAGGTGGGCGGGGGGGGGGGGCTCCAACAGGGCTCCAGTGAGATGCCAAGGGTAAGACGCCCGTGGCCTCGGCCTCCCCGGGGGTGGGGGGAAGAGGAAGCCCATCTCTCCTGCTGCTCATCTTGAGTTGTGGCTAAACAGCTCCTCATATTCCCTGGCCCCCACCTAACACTCCCGGGAACAGGCAGATGCACCCAGGAAGGCCCAGCTGGATGGGCTGACCACCAGCAGGGTCACCTCTGGACTAAGGAAAGTAAGATGCACCCCCACTCGGGAGCGTGATTTACACCCGAAGCCCAGGCGTGCAAGGCGCTTCGCTGGCTATGACTCTACTTCCAATCTGAAGACCAACAGTCACTCTGCACAACGTGTCAAACCGCTAGCACAGTCCGTATCATGTAATAAAATGTGTTTCTATTTTTATTTGTTATATAATCAAAATTATGCACATGCTATGCCTAGGTCTTCCATGGTGAGTTTAACTCCCTCTCCATCTTGTGAAATGTAAATACAGTAGTATTGATAGTGATATATATTCACTATAGGAAACCTTCCTTACGATGTCATACATTTTATTTTATTTTAAAAGTTATTTAGCACTTGCTATATGCAGGCACTATGATAAGCAGTTTGCAAATATGAACTTACCTAGTCTTCCTAACAACACTGTGAGGGAGGTACCACCAGCCCCACTTTATCTACACTAATAAAAGAGAAACATGGTAATTGGCGTACGACCGCTACCCTTCCCATTGGCTAATCAGGGAGATATGCAAATTAACTGACAGCCAAGATGGCGGCTGGCAGCCAGGCAGCTT
>NW_005355502.1:1268632-1269148 GCF_000412655.1 Myotis brandtii
CCCGAGTGCACAAATTTTTGTGCACCGGGCCTCTAGTAGATGATAAAACTGAGGTACAGAGAGTCTGAATAGCTTGTCTGAGGCAGGATCTGATCCAGGCTGTGTGGCTCCAGAGTCCAGGCTCTTCCACCACCACACTTTATGTGCACATGCATCTCCAGCGGCTGCTGCAGCAGCGTCTCCGACCCACTGGTGCTTGTGCGACGTCCCCCTGCCCACCCCTATCAAGGAGTGGAGCTGTTTCTCCACCCTCCTGAATCTGGGCAGGCCTGTGACTTCTCTGGCCAATGGAATTCAGAAAAAGTGACACTGTGCCCATCCGAGCATAGCTCTTAATTTCCTGGAAACTTCCACCTACTGCCTCTTAGAAACACCCCATAAGAAGTGACCAAGTGAGAAGCCCGAGCCCTGTGGAGTGGCCTGGAGGATGAAGTGCTATTTGGAGAGGGAGGGAGGTAAAGGGCAGGGGAGGGAGAGAGAAAGGGAGGGGGAGGGAGAGGGAGGGAGAGGGAGAGG
>NW_005355502.1:1269330-1271148 GCF_000412655.1 Myotis brandtii
GAGGGAGAGGGCGAGGGAGGGAGAGAGGGAGAGGGAGAGGGAGGGGGCGGGAGGAAGAGAGAGAGGGAGAGGGCGAGGGAGGGAGAGAGAAAGGGAGGGAGAGGGAGAGGGAGAGGGAGAAGGGAAGGGAGGGAGGGGAGAGGGGAAAAGCAATGTCAGACGCAGCAGCTACCTTTTTGTTGTCGTCCAGAACAGTGTTCATGTTTTCAATCCAAACGGCATCCACGGGCCCATCGAATATGATCCACTTGCGATCATCAGACAGGGAAGACGCCTGCTCCCGGAAAGCGTTGGCGAGGACGCCGTCGGTCCACTCGTGGCTCACTTGGTCGAAGCACCCATACAGCTGCCCCATGGTGATGGCCTTGGGGTTGATGACCTTGTACTCCACAGCAAACTCCCCCATCTGGTTGGCTGGGCAAGAAGGTCCAACCCGAGTTACAAAGGTTCTGGTGAGACCAGAACATCGGACCAGAGAGAATGCCATCCCAAAGGCCGAGCAGCCACGATGAAGGTGCCATCCAGAGGAGCCTTCTAAAGCTCGTGTGCAGCTTTTTAAAGGTTGTTGGGTCATTACAGCCACGTGTTTCTCACCGTCGGTTCTCTAAGGCTCACTTCCAGCAGGCAAGGGTGCCCATGAGACATAAAGAATCGGCTGGGCCTACAGGACCCTGGCAGTGAGGGGCGTGTACACCCAGGGCCTCCGTGTGCGGCTCTCACAGCTGCCCAAGAACCTGAACTCGACTGGAGATGAAGAAACCGCTGACGGGTAAGAGATTCTGGAAAACGGTGGTTACTTTTCTTTCTTTACCTGAAGGATTGGCTTAGCCCTGAAACCCCTTCACTGGCTGTTCAGAAATGCCCCTGAGAAACGCACCCACGGTGGGCCAGGACCCCGGAATGCCAGGCGGTGATGGCACCGCAGTTGTGCTTAATGACATAAAATGACCTCTGCTACCTGGTCCTTCAGTAAGGAAAAGTTGGCATGCTTAAGCCACGAGTTAAAAAAAGAACCATTTCTGCAGAATCCCAAAGCAAAGAATTGGGGTAGCCTCCTTTCCTAAACTACGTTCAAATCTCAATATTATGAAAGTTTGAAATGCCCAAGTGAGTTATGAAGGCCAAGTTAGTCACAAAAACTCAAAAATCCAACAGCAACTCAGTTACCCTTTGTTATTAGGAAAAAAAATCGTATGTAATAAAAGGTTAATATGCAAATTGTCCCCTCGACCAGGACTTTGACTGGGAGTTCAACCAGGAATTTGACCAGGGGGTGGGGCTGGCCGGCCAACCACCTGAGGCCCTTCCCCTCAACCAGCCTTGCCCCTGATCAGGCAGGCAGGCAGGTGGTTAGGAGCCAGCAGTCCTGGATTGCGAGAGATATGTCAGACTGCCATTTAGGCAGGGATCAGGCCTAAAATGGCAGTCGGACATCCCCCAAGGGTTCTGGATTGCGAGAGGGTGCAAGCCAGGCTGAGGAACCCCCCACCCCCATGCATGAATTTTGTGCACTGGGCCTCTAGTGTTAAAATAAAATCCTAGAAGGGATCATGTAAGCACAGCCACAAGGCCCTGCTTTCAGAACCACAGGCTTGCATTTCATTAAAAAATTCCCCCAAAATGGTTTCTCTGGCAATAAATGTCACTTCCATTTGTTGAGGAGGAACTGTGCTAGGTTAGTTACCTGCATGATCTCATGTAATTCTCACAACAATCCTGTTTACAGCTAGAAAACCAGGGGCTAAAAGAGGCTCAGTCATTTGCCCAAGGTCTGGGTCTGATTAAAAAGTCCAAGGGCTCATCCTCTAGGTTTAAAGG
>NW_005355502.1:1271158-1272086 GCF_000412655.1 Myotis brandtii
AGGGAGGGAGGAAGGAAAGAAAGAAAATGATTTGCTTTTAGAAGAATTTCGTTTTTAAACTCTCTCACTGGAGAAGCCAGCTGTTCGGCAGCTGAGAAAATGCCTCCAGCCTTAATGATGGACACAAAACCCCACGGAAGCTCCCTCCTCCTCGTTTTCTGCTTGCAGACGTCTGTGTGCCAGCTTCTGTTTCCGGCTCTGACATCACAATCCAGAGGTGGCAAAAAACACCCCAAAACAAACCCCGCCGGGCACCCCTGTCCTGCCGAGTGGGGGGTGAGCTGTACCTTTGTGTAAGTCACCCAGAGCTGCAGCCAGCACTTTATAAGCACAGGTCTTGCCCCCCATGGGGCCTCCAACAATCATGTAGCCGTGTCTCACCAGCATCATCTCATAGATCTGAGAGGAGACAACATATAAGACATCCATCAACGCAAACCTCCCAGCACTGCAGTCAGGCAGACGTTGGTGAGGACTGAGCGGTCCAAGGGGATCCCCACAGTCACACCTCCCTCTGCTGAGCCAGTCTTTGGGATGATACGTCATTTAACTACCTTCTGGGTGAATTAATGTGTGTGTGTCTCAGATTATTGAAGAGATTGGAACTACCATTTGCTCTGACCCTGTCGGCGCTCAGCATCGAGTGACTTACCAAACCTATTTCTTTTAATCTGTTCAGATGGCACAGACCACCTCCCAACAGTGGGAATGACACCCTCAGAAGAGGTCGCTGACCCGTGGGCAGAGCAGGTCCGCACACGCAGGCCTCTGCCTCAGAGCCCCGAATAGTCTCATGGCCCTGTTTCCACTTGCTCATTTGCTTGTTAGTTTTCTGAGTGATCCATTTTACTTATTTTTTACTTTAAAAATTCTTGTTCAATTGCAGTTTACATTCAATATCACTTTGTATTAATGTCAGGTGCCCAGC
>NW_005355502.1:1272312-1283784 GCF_000412655.1 Myotis brandtii
CACTGTTCTTACAGTGCCATTGACTACACCCCCTGTGCTGCACTTCACATCCCGTGACTGATAGTACCTGCAATCTGCACGTCTCAACCCCTTCCCCTATTACCACCCCCGCCACCCCACAGCCATCACTCTGTTCTCTGTAGGAAAAGGAAACAGAGGCCATGTCAGCAAATTGCATTTCTATTGGAAACGCCATTTCTTGAGGCCTCAATGCTGTTCTGACTTGACTGGAACTCTCAGGAGAAGAGACGTGCCTCCTGAGCCAGGCCCCATAGAATATAAATGACCCGCCATCGGCTCAGGGACGGTCCTGTGACGCTGGGCCCCAGCCACAACCAGCGAATCCTGAGCTTTGGCTGAAGCCGCTGGAGAGAGAGGCTCTTTTCCTCCTGGGCTTGCACCTGGGACAGTCTCAGCCGGAGGTGCTGGGGCCACCCGAGAAGGAAGTTTTAATGCAGAGAGAGCAGCCCAGAACCGAAGAGACAGACTCCTGGGCGTCATATAGAAACCTGGATATTCCCCTACTATTCAGTCCAGTCAGTGAATAAATCCCTTTTGTTGATTCAGGCAGTTCGAGGCGGGTTTCTCTCACTGGGAATTGAGAAATCTGGAGTAATTCAAAGTCCCGTGCTCCAAAGGGAAGACCCCAAACTAAAAAAAGCAACCCCAAGGAAGATGGTCATAGAAAAAATAGTGGATTTTAAACTTCAACTTGGAAACGAAGCAAAGGCCTAGAGGGTAAAGGTGCCTCCATTGCTCTCTCCACCTCTCTTCAGGCACCTGGCATTGCGTCCTGATTCTCGTGTTCTCATTCCTGACTTCAGCAACAGTACACAGGTCTATGCCCACAAGAGTCCGAGGAACCCACCTGGATAATTTTCCCAATAAACCAAGGTACTGGCTGGAGTTTCATCTTTCTGATGTTCTCATTCAGCACTTCCATAAAAACTTGGTAATCTGACTCCGGAAGAACGACTCCAGGAAACAAATCCGATATAATCCCCTGTGAGTCAGAATTGAGAGAAGGTAGACGGGATGGATTATCAGCTGTGTGGCTCTGCAGGGTCCTAAAATGAGATCTACACAAACTTTGTAAAATTCCAAACCTTGTTTTCCCTGCACCAAAACTCAGCCACAATTACATATTCTGACATCATCTGTTCCACATGATTTCCCTCCCAAATAATGTTAAAAGTCAGCAAATATTTAATGAGCCTGTGCTATGTTCCATTCCTTGTACTGAAAATGAATAAGACAGTCAGAAATTCTGTCTTAATGGCACAACCTGGTAAAGAAGAGGCATTAAATAATTATAAAAGGAAACTAACTAAATTTGATAAAAACTATCACCCACACCTCAGAATGAATATTAATCTATCAGTGAAACCATCTACACTAATAAAAGACAAAGATGCTAATTGACCGAACCTTCGCTATGCCCTAAGCCACGCCCACCAGCCAATCAGAGCGACTATATGCAAATTAACCCAACCAAGATGGCGGCCGGCAGCCACGGAGCTGGAGCAAGCAGGAAGCTTGGTTGCCCGGGCGATGGAGGAAGCCAAGCTTCCCGCCTGCTCTGAACTGGTTGTGACCTCCACTCATGGCAACAAAGTTTCAATTATAGAAGCTAAATAAATCCCAGATACCTGCTTCCAGCCAGCCTCCACTGGGAGCTTGAGTGGCTGGGGGCTGTGGCCAGCCTGCAAACAGCCATCAGCCCCTCACCCAGACTGGCCAGGCACTCCTATATAATAAAAGGGTAATATACAAATTGACCCTAACAGCAGAACAACTGGGAATGACTGGTCACTATGACACACACTGACCACCAGGGGGCAGACGCTCAATGTAGGAGCTTCCCCTGTGGTCAGTGCGCTCCCACATGGGGGAGCTCTCCCCAGCCCCAAGCCAGGCTGATGGCTGCCAGTACAGCGGTGGTGGTGGGAGCCTCTCCCACCTCCTCAGCAGCACTAAGGATGTCCAACTGCAGCTTAGGCCTGCTCCCCGCTGGCAAGTGGACATCCCCTGAGGGCTCCAGGGCTGCCAGAGGGATGTCTGACTGCCAGCTTAGGCCCAATCCCCCAGGGAGTGGGCCTAAGCCAGCAGGTGGTCATCCCCTGAGGTGTCCCAGACTGCGAGAGGGCACAGGCCAGGCTGAAGGACCCCCCAGAGTGCACAAATTTTTGTGCACCGGGCCTCTAGTCTTTATTAAAATTGGTAACTAGACAGAAATGTTGCCATCCCCATTGTTACTAACACTTGGGGGGCTACCTGGCAAGAGGGTGCTGGCTGTCAGGGAGGGGTGCCTGAGGGGTGCTGCAGAGACACCTCCCCTCAGAAGTGGGGTCCCAGAGCCAGCCCCACCACACACCTGGAACAGAGGGACATCCTGAGCCAAGAACTTGGCCAGGTTGACATCCAGCAGGGCCCGGAGCAGCAGGATGCTCTCGTTCTCCTCCGGGTACTTGAGCTTGAGGTTGCCGGCGGCGGTGAGCACAGACTTGACGGCGCGCATGCCGTAGTCGTAGTGGTGCTGCGAGGAGAGCTGCTCCGAGCACAGGCGGTAGGTGGCCACGATCTTCTGGGCGAGGCTGGGGCGTAAAGACACACGTCTGCATGTCCCGAGAGGACCACGCCTGTGCAGCACACATCCCCACATCCCTGGCCCTGGGCCTTCAGAGCGGGCCTGCCAGGACGGATGAGGAAGGCCCATCGTTGGAAGGCCTCCTGACAGTGCTGCCATCATGAGCTAAGGAAGCCTGGTAACCCCCAAAGTTAGGGTGAGGCAGTGAGCACACACAGATGCATAGCGTGCTGTCTGAGAAACTGTATGTGTACATGCTTGTATACGTTTACTAGGATGTGACTGTATGCACACATGCACACGCACACACACACATGCACACACACATTTGGAAAGAATACATCAAACTCTGAGTAATGATAACTGCTGGTCCCTGGAGGGAGGGCTAAGGTCACTGAAGCGAAACTCACTTTTTTCACCTGTGACGTTATGACTTCTTGAATGTCCATGCTTTCCTTTTTAAATTTAAAAACCAATCCAAACATCACTATCCTCACACACAGAACATGCATACTCACAGGCACCACCATGTCTTACTCTCCCTGGCCCGAGCCGGCCACATAGCCTGCCCCACGTCCCGGCCAGAGCACGTGACTGAGGGAAAGGTGCCGCTCCCCACGGGTCCAGGAAAGCCTGCTCAGAGCCCGCACTCCTGTGTGGTGCTGGCGTGTAAAAAACTGGGCTCCTACCCTTGGGAGGAACTGCCCTGATCACAGACACCTTGTTTCCAGAGAGTGAAGAGTAAACACTCCTTGCTAAGCCCCACTGGCTAGGGGTCAGGGTTCCCCAACTAATGGGCTATGCGCACTCCCTTGCAGGGAGCCCCTCATGAGACTGATTACTCTGACAGCAAAGGCCCTGCTGCTTACAGCACCAGCACAGGGTGGGCAGAAGGCAGGTGGCCCAATGAACGTTTGCCAATTGAGGGATAAATAAATTGAATGGGCAAATCAATGCAATCCAGCTCGCTTATGGAAAAACTAAATTGAGCCTCATGTGATGGGCAGCCGCTTGGCCTAGGAGGGGGGCAGGTGCTGTTCGCAGGTCTGCAGCCCTGGGGTGGGGATGAGAGCAGCCAGGCATGGGCACGCTGAGGCCTTTGCAGACCTCTGCGTCAGCAAAACATCGACTGGTTGTGGCCAGGACAGTGTAAACGGACAAACGTAAAATCCGAAACAGGCCAGTGAAAGCCATTCACAGTGATGTTAGTGACTCTGGGTGCATGTGATAAAGACACACAGCTCTGTGTGTGTGTGTGTCTCTGTGTGTGTGTGTCTCTCTCTGTGTGTGTGTGTCTCTGTGTGTGTGTGTCTCTCTCTGTGTGTGTGTGTCTCTGTGTGTGTGTGTCTCTCTCTGTGTGTGTGTGTCTCTGTGTGTGTGTGTCTCTCTCTGTGTGTGTGTGTCTCTGTGTGTGTGTGTCTCTCTCTGTGTGTGTGTGTCTCTGTGTGTGTGTGTCTCTCTCTGTGTGTGTGTGTCTCTGTGTGTGTGTCTGTGTGTGTTATGTATGTATCTGTATGTGTGTGTCTGTGTGTGTCTGTGTGTGTGTGTCTCTGTGTGTTATGTATGTATCTGTATGTGTGTGTCTGTGTGTGCATGCATGTGTGTGTGTGTGTCTTGGAAAACTGGGCAGCACTGGAATGAGAGATACTTGGTTGAAATAAAAGTTATATTGATAACAATGTTAATTCTAAATTATGTTAAAATATCCCCTTCAATCTTGAAATAACTTCATGTTTTTCAGTCTTGCCTTAAGCCATTTAGGAGTGTGTGTGTGTGTGTGTTTGTATGGGTGTGTATATGTGTCTGTGTCTGTGTCTGTGTGTGTGTATGTGTGTGTATGTATGTGTCTCTCTCTGTGCCTGTATTTATGTGTGTTTATGTGTGTGTGCATGTGTGTATGTATGTGTCTCTGTGTGTTTACATATGTGTGCGTATGTGTCTGTGTGAATGTGCATGTGTGTGTCTCTGTGTGTGAATGTGTATGTGTGTGTGTGTGCGCGGGTGTGTGTGTGCGTGTGTGTGTGTGTGTGAGACGCAGGTGCTGTGAGGGGCTGGGAGCAGGTGAGTGATGTTTCTTTAGCAGAAGCCCAGATGCCATTCAGAAAAAGGAGGCCTTTTCCTGGGAATCTGGGTCATTCCCAGCCCGGGGTCAGGTCAGGACCAAGGCGGGCTGAGGTACCTGCACATCGACCTGAACAGAAGCCTGTTCTCATTCCTCCCTCCCTGGGGGCAGCCCACCCGCATCTGCCCCACACAGTCCTCGTGCAGGGCCTGCAGAACCCGCTGGAACGCCAGTGCGGCTTACCTTCTGGAGTCCAGAAACCCCATGGAGTAGAGCGAGATCTCTCCAATGAGGGCGTAGTCCGGCACCATCATGGCCACTGTCCGGAACAAGGCCTGGAAAAGGAACAGCTATTCAGGAGCCGAGTGCGCACAGGGTGTGCTGGGGAGGCCGTCTGCAGAGGCAAAGAGAAGAAGCACGACCTGACCATCAGGGAGAAGTGCGCTGGAGGACAGTCAATGCCGAGGGACCGCCTCCGCCCGCTGCCCCACTACCCGGCCTGTCCAGGTACATGCTGTCACACTGGGCCCCTCCAGCCATTCAGAGGCCCGCGTGCCGGTCCAATCAGGCTTCAGTCACTTGCGGAGCTCCCCGCAGGGCTCACTTAGAATGCAGGCTGGTATGTGAGGAGCCTCCTGAGGCAGAGCAGTCCGACCAAGTCCCTGTTCTGTCACCTTCCAGCTGTGCACAGTTATGCATCCCTGCTGGACCTCGGTTCCTTCGTCTCCAAACGGGCTGACACCTGTACCCTCTTCATGGCTGTCATGAGAACAGCTGATGCAGGTGAGTGAGGTGCATACCTAGGAAGGTGTGCAGCATCTAGTGAGTCCTCATACACATCAGCTGTTGCTCTTATTCCCTCAGATCTCAGAGGGGAAGTGACTCGCCAAAGCCATGCCGTTCGAGGTGGAGCCGGACTGGAAAGAGCCCTGGCTTCCAGCCGCCAAGCCGGTGCTTTCTGCTAGTCCAGTGGTTCTCAACCTTCCTAATGCTGCGACCCTTTCATACAGTTCCTCATGTTGTGGTGACCCCCAGCCATAAAATTATTTTCGTTGCTACTTCATAACTGTAATTTTGCTACTGTTATGAATCATAATGTAAATATCTGATATGCAGGATGTATTTTCATTGTTCGTGACCCACAGGTTGAGAACCGCTATGCTAGACCCTCGGCTCACAGAAGTTTCTTGTGTAGATTGAATGTGGTTGTTGGCTGGAGAGGTGCAGGGGGGAGTTACAGCAACTGGGTGGTGGAAAGAAGAAAGGCGGCCTGAGGGTTGGAAGGTTGTCCTGCACACCAAAAGGTGGCGGGTCTGATCCCCGTCGGGACACATACCCAGGCTGCAGGTTCGATCCTGTCGGGGTGTGTGCAAGAGGCAGCCGATAGATGTCTCTCTCGCATCAATATTTCCTTCGCATCAATATTTCCCTCTCTCTTTCCCTTCCTCTCTCTAAAAAAAAAAAAATTCAATAAAATTTTAAAAAAATAATAAGAAATGTGAGTCCAACTTCTACTAGTACTGTAGGTCTCACTGCCCTGTGTTGACTAGCGAGGAGGGCGTGGAGGAGCCATGGCTGAGGACCCCTGGCTCCCCCGTTCCCGGAGGGGGCGAGTGGTGGGTCAGAACAGGTGATAACAGCGCGTTCTAGCAAGTGGAGCATCATGGACGGCAGGTCCTCGAATAATGTCCATTCTTCCAACGTCACTTCATTCGGGCATTGATGAGATGCCGCGGAACGTCACTCTGTCTGTCAATGAGCCTTGCTAACATGGGTTTCACCGTGAGCCGCTTTGCTTAAAGTCGCAGAACCTGCCGATGACAGGAAGTGGGCACTTGCAGTCCCACAGCCGTGAGCGTGGCTCTGGCCGGTCCCTCGAGTGTCTTCTACTCAAGGGGCTGGAGCATAACTCGGAATAAAACCAGTCGGGCCCCAGACCGGCCTCCCGCTGGCTGCGCTTCCCATGCAGTTGGGGTGCCAGGTGCTCTTCCCGCAGGAGGGGACCCGGACCCCCTGTGCTGTGGGTTTTCCTTCCATGGAGAAGCCATCACGTGAGGCCTGCTTGGCTCTCTCTTCTCCTTGAGGCCTCTCCTTCCCCCCTGGCCGCAGGTCATGGGTATCGCCACGGCTTAGCTCAGGCCAGCCCGGCAGTCGGCACTGGGCACAAACAGGCTCTGCGGCCCCCTCTCCGCGGGTGGGGACAGCCTGTGTGGGCATGGGCACTGCTTAGGTGCCCGTTCCCCAGTTTGGTAGTAAGGGGAGAGCCACTTGGTTGGCTGAGGCTCGCCAGCGTCCTCTGTATCCAACTTCAATGCTTTTTACAAGAGCTATAATTTGCTTGGCTTACAGTGACGTCTTTTTTTACATTGCGCTTTAGCATCTAAAAGCCAGATTTCATGTAAAACTCCAAATTCCTGGCTTTCCCCGGCAGAGGAGAGGGTCTGGCGTGTCTGCAGGCTGGGCTCGGTGCTGCCTCTCCACGGGGCATCGCCAGCTGCGCCTTCATTTGTGTGACCTGTCTGACCACTGACGACAGTGGGAACAGCGCCCTTGTTCCCACGCACACGGTTTTCTGTTTACATTGGCTACCCACTCCCTGCAGCCCTCCCCCAGCGTCCATGAGAGGGAGAGGTTTGTTCTAGGGCCAGGAACCCTCTCACCTCCACCCACACGCCCCTGTTACTGACCAAGGCTGAAGCACATTGCCCGGTTCCATCATCTGGCTTCTCTGGGAGGCCCTGGTACTGGCAGAGCTCCTGCGCCGTGAGCGTGCCCAGCCTCCTCCACGCGGACGCTCACCTTAAGGTTGTCGGGCAGCTCCGCCCTGCCCGCGTACCCCGGGTTCATGGTGATGAAGACCGCGCAGGTTGGGTTGAGGGAGAGCTCCGTGCCTTCGAAGATGAACATCTTCAGCTTCCGCATAATGGCTTGCTGAATGCTGAGGATCTGCTGTGCCACCACCGACAGCACCTCCACCTGCAGGGAGAGGGGCTGGCTGATGGAGCCCTGCTCAGACCCGCCCACCCCACCCCCAGAGGGCCCCTCACTCAGCAAAGAAAGGCCAACCACCTGTGAACCAGACCTTCAAAATGAGAAGCATGATCGGGGTTTTGGTAAAGAAAAAGTGTGTGTGTGTGTGTGTGTGTGTGTGTGTGTGTGTGTGGTTTCCATAGCATTTCATCTTTCCCCCAATACCTAGCATAATGCCTAAGGCATAGTATGTACTTGGGCAGTGTTAATTGGTTCAAATGGAATGTTTGTATGTCCTGAACTCAATCCCCTAAGGCCGTGGTCAGCAAACTGCGGCTCGAAAGCCACATGCGGCTCTTTGGCCCCTTGAGTGTGGCTCTTCCTAAGCCTTAGGAGTACCCTAATTAAGTTAATAACAATGTACCTACCTATATAGTTTAAGTTTAAAAAATTTGGCTCTCAAAAGAAATTTCAATCGTTGTACTGTTGATATTTGGCTCTGTTGACTAATGAGTTTGCCAACCACTGCCCTAAGGGAGCGGGAACGGGAGATAGAAACATCAATGATGAGAGAGAATCATCATCAACTGCCTCCTGCACGCCCCCTACTGGAGATGGAGTCTGAAACCTGGGCATGTGCCTTGACCAGGAATCGAACCGTGACCTGGTTCATAGATCGACGCTCAACCACTGAGCCACGCTGGTCAGGCTACCCCCTCTTCTGTAATGCCTCTTTTGTGCCACTACTGTAATATCTATCATATTGAATTTGTTTCATTTAATTTTTATTTCCCTGTGTTAGAGTGTAAGAGTCTAGAGAGAAAAACCATTTCTTATTTTTGTATCATGAACACATGCAGAATATCTGATATAGTAGCTGCTCAATACATTGTTGAATGAGCTAGTGACAGACTCAATATGATGAGGTGCATATGTGTATAAAACAGGCATTGTATGTCCTTTAGGTCATTGAGTACCGACTCTGTGCAAGAGGCTGTAGAGGAGACATCAGACCTGTCCTTGAGGAGCTGAGGGACTAAAGAGAGGCCTGACATGCACAGCCTCTCTGTGGCCAGGAGCAGGGTTACCTCAATTCTATTGAACTCGTCAAAGCAGGCCCACGCTCCGGCCTGGGCCAGCCCTTTGAAGAACTTCCCCATGGCTTTATAATCCAGGCCGTCCGAGCAGTTGAAGACCACACACTAGAGAGGAGGGCGTGGGCACCATTCAGGATGGTCCCTGCACCGGGAACAGGGGTGGGCTCCTTGCTTCCTGCCCCACAGGAGCAGCTGGGCCCACTCTGCCTGTTACACTCCCCATCTCCCCCTTCACACCCGCTTCCCAGGACAGGGGCCCAGAGAGGAACGGGAAGGGGGGTGGGGGGCGGGACAGCATTTCCTGCCTGCTTGGCCAAAGCCTTGGCCAGATCTTTGGTGGTCTCTGTCTTGCCTGTCCCAGCCGGACCTTCTGGGGCTCCCCCAAGATTCAGCTTCAGAGCCCCCATCAGCGTCCTGAGGGGAAGAAGATAAGACCTCAGTGCTTGGCTCCTAAGACACTGGGAAGAAACTGCCTCTGGCTTACTTCGTGTTTTTTTTTTTTAAATATTTTATTGATTTTTTACAGAAAGGACGGGAGAGGGATACAGAGTTAGAAACACCGATGAGAGAGAAACATCGATCAGCTGCCTCCTGCACACCCCCCACTGGGGATGTGCCCGCATCGAGGTTCATGCCCTTGACTGGAATCGAACCTGGGACCTTTCAGTCCGCAGGCCGACGCCCTATCCACTGAGCCAAACTGGTTAGGGCTGGCTTACTTCGTTTTGACTCATGCGAATAGCTTAAGCTTCCCCCGGTTATGCAACCACCATGGTGAAGAATTCTGTGGCAGCCCTGCAGCCTGCAGCCCGGCGTGGTGCCTGGGGCAGGGGTGGCGCCAGGAGCATTAGCTTGAGGGGAAGATTGAATGAGTAAATGAGTACACACAGATGTAAATGCATCAACTAAAAAAGCCTCAAACTCCGCATCCCAAAGACCAGCGAAGCTAGTGGGATGTGAAAATAAACATGCTTCTCCCCCTAGATTATGAACATTGAGTTCAGGATCTGATTTGACTCAGTTCCAAATCCTCAGACACTCACACAGGCCCGGCACGCGGTGCAGGGACAAGATACACGTTAGGAATAGCGGATGTGCTCACTGTGGTTCCTCAGCCCCTGCATGGCTGCTATGATGTTGGTTAACACACTGTCTGTAATAACCTAGTACCTCCCCACCGTTAACTGGGGGTTCCTAGAGGTCACGCCCCGGGCAGCAAGGTTAGAAAATGGCTGTGGAACCTGAGTGGAATAAACGAATGAACAAAGAGCATAGAAAACAAGTGACTGAGGCCTTTGAAAGGAGAAAGTACTCGAGTATTATCTTCATAAATTAAAAAAAAAAATCCACTGTAAAGGATATACAAAACCAAAATTAATCCAAACATCATTGACTCGACAAATCCACAATGTCCAGACTTCTAATGTTATGATCCCAAGGGAAGGGGCAAAGCACTTTCTGTGCTGAACTCAGAATGGCTGCTCTGCCTCGTCGGCCACCCACTCAGAGCCTCTGGCCTGGGCCTCCGCCTGGCCCTGGGCTCCCCCTGGCCCTGGGCTCCCCCTGGCTCTGAGCTCCCCCTGGCCCTTGCCTCCCTCTGGCTTGGCCCTGGGCTCCCCCTGGCTCTGAGCTCCCCCTGGCTCTGAGCTCCCCCTGGCCCTGGGCTCCCTCTGGCCTGGCCCTTGCCTCCCTCTGGCCTGGCCCTGGGCTCCCCCTGGCTCTGAGCTCCCTCTGGCCTGGGATCACCTGGTACCATCTTGATTCTGCCACTGGGGAGCCCCGCTACTTAAGGACTGATCCGTTTTCAAGGGAGGCACCAGCCTCTGCTTGTGGCCTGACCACGTTAACCTGCATTAGGGCTCCTACTGGGTTCTTACTTCTGGCCTCGGCCTCATGTCCATGCCCCCCTCTGAGACCCGGTGTCTAAGGGCAAAATTCAAAACTCTGAGAAGCTGAAATGTGGAGGCGAAGGTAACCAACTGAGGTGCCCCAGCCCTTCCCCGGGTTTCCCTCCAGCGCTCTGCACTCGCCTGTAGCAGCGGTCGGTGAGGGGCGTGATCACCAGCCGGGGGCTGTTCCCCAGGTACTCGTAGCCGTACAGGGCCTCGGTGGTGATCATCTGCACCTGCACGTCCATCGCCTGCCAGTAGTAGCGCAGCTGGGAGATCCACTGGAAGTCATGCAGGTCGCACACTTTGTCCTCAGATAACTTGGCCACCACGTCCCGAGCTGTTGGGACACGGAAGCACACACGTGGAGAGCTATCCATCTGCGTCCTCCCGTCTGCACCCGTGCCTCAGCGGGGGCGACGACGGTGTCCAGGCCACCCTCCCTCTTCAGACAATTTTAGGTGCAGCTGCCTTTCCTGCCCACCCCCACCTGGAGGCAGCCATGCCTTTCAGACGCTGCACTTGGCTTCTCCCAAGGGGCCCAGAGAGACTCGGTGGCGGCGCTATTTGCCATCTGTTGGACTCCAAAACCACCCTGCCCCAGGCCAGACTCTGGCTCTGCCATTCACTGGCTATGTGACTGGGCAAATTACTCAACCTCTTTCCCCTTCAGCGCTGTAATCTGTAAAATGTGGATAACATAGTACTTATCTGATAGGGTTGTAATGAAGATTAAATGAAGATATCTATATATACTAGGGGCCCGGTGCACGAAATTCGTGCACTTGGTGGGAGGGGGGGAGTGTCCCTCAGCCCAGCCTGCCCCCTCTCACATACTGGGAGCCCTCAGGCGTTGACCCCCATCAC
>NW_005355502.1:1285260-1297992 GCF_000412655.1 Myotis brandtii
GGCAGGCGGGGAACGTTGGAGTCCTCCTTCACTGAAGCAAGCAAGCCTCATGTTCGCTTCAAGCTGCCTGGCTGCTGGCCGCCATCTTGGCTGGCAGTTAATTTGCATATCGCCCTGATTAGCCAATGGGAAGGGTAGCAGTCGTACGCTAATTACCATGTTTCTCTTTTATTAGATAGGATAAAAGCTTAAGCAACCGTTCAACCATTCGACCATTCGACCGGTAGCTATGACATGCACTGATCACCAGGGGGCAGATGCTCCGACTGGTAGGTTAGGTTGCTGGCTGTGGGTTAGCTTGCTGCTGGGGCCCTGTTGGCCCCAATCTGGTTCACCCACACTCAGGACCCAGAGAAGAGGGAGGAGGGAGCCTGATTCCTCGTGGAATCGGCATGGGTTAGCTTGCTGCGATATTAAAATATTTCTTCTAATTAATTTCCTTTCAATGTGCATGAATCCACACACTGGACCACTAGTATGTGTATAAACACACATACACATACATATTCGTGTACTAAATATATGCATATTTATATATATTCACATCTATACAGATATAGGTAGACAGATGGAAAGAACAAAAAGGGAAAAAGAGAAATGAGCTGCTCCTGGCTTAGGAAAGCACAGTGTAAGCATTAGCTATTGTTCTCATTCCTGAACTTGTGGGGCTGACTCTGAGGACTGTGCGACATGTAGTTACCCCAAATGGTGTCTTATCCCCAACCGGAGCCTGTTGGCCCTGCTCCAGGCCTCTGGGACAGCCTAGAGGAACCCAAGCAGCTTGGCCTGACAGTAGGGGAGGGGCCCATGAGGCCATCGTTAGAAGCCTTCCTTACATCTGGGGCCTGAGAAACCAGCTGGGAGGGACATCTCTAGGTGTTCTCCTTTTTCTCAGAGGATGGGAGCCTCCTTTAACGTTTCACAGTGATGGGAGCCCTGAAGTTGAAGAGTGGGCAAGAGGTCGGTGGGAATCAGTCATTGCTTTTAGGTAATTCACAGGGCAAGAGCCACTGAGATCTGGGATGAGTACAGCAGCTCGAGGTTAGATCTCAGAAACACAGCTTTGCAAAGGGAAGCCCGCAGTCTCCTGCCTCACACAGGAGAAGCCTCTCTATTGCAGTAAACCCACCTGCACAGGAGGCTTGGAGGGAGGAGCTGGATTCCCAGCGAACGGTGTCCAGAGGACGGAGCTGAGGATGCCACGTGTGTGTGTGTGTGTGTGTGTGTGTGTGTGTGCACATATGCGTGCATGCATGTGCGTGCATGTACGTGTGTGTGTATGACCCCAACCACTCTGGGTCCAGGGCGCCCTGCCCAGCAACCACACGGGCATGCATTACACCTACCAGCTGGATACGTGGCCAGAGGAAGTGGCATCTCCCTCCCTCTCCCGGGCTTCATGCTGGTCTATGCACATGACTTCAGGCGGAATGAGGGCAGCCTCAAGCAGACAAGGGTGCCGTGGAATGCGAAATGCCGGCAGGAAGCTGGGTGTGGGAGTGAGAGGGACCCCGCTCCCAGGAGCCAGCCTAGTCCAGCGTGTCCTTGGTGACGATGAGTGAGGGTGTGGGTGGCTTATTTACATAAAGACCCCAGTCTCCTCTTCTTTTTAAGGAAGAGCGGAGGGCTCATGCCCCACCCCTCGCTCCTGCATTGCTGCCCATTCCCACGCTCCTGGGTTTGGGATCAGAGAGACATCGGTTCAAATGACAAAAGAGCCCCCCTCCCTGGGGCCTCGCTGTGAGCTCTGAGGCTCAGACCTCTCCGAGCCGGTGCTGAGCCTGTGACTTGCCTGGGAAAGTGAGCAAATGGGGGTCCAGCATGGAGCTTGGCCCCTGGGGAGCATTCAACAATGTTCGCTCTGGTCAGTGCAGGACTGGCTCCAGGGGTGACTCAGAGACGCTGTGCCCGTGGCTCAGTGAGAGGCCCGCCCAGAAGCGCAGGCGCCTCTCCTCCCCAGCTGACCCTTGGAGCCTCTCCCCGCAAAGGAGGCCCAAGCCCCACCGAGGAGGGGAGGCAGGCGGGCTGCTCCCACCGCCCGGTGAGGCCGAGGCCGGGCGGGTGCTCACCGTGGACGTCGATGACTGTGAGGGCCCCGAGGGTGAGGCGAGCCCCGCTGCTCAGCTTCCCTCGCACCAGCTGGACGATCTGTGCGATCTGGTCATTGCTCTTCTTCAGGAAGTCCTGGCAGGGACACGGGAGGGGACAGCGTCACGCTGGGTTCTCCCTGGTGGCCTAGGGCAGCGTCACCTGCCACACCCATGGCCCAGGCCAGGCTCCTGGGCGTCACCCCTCAGCACCTCCCCTCAACTCCAGTCAGTGACCTCGAGCGGGTTCTACACGTGAGTGGCCAGGTACTGCGAGATCCGAGTTCACTGATTTCACTGATATTGTGGAGAGGAAACCACGGCGCCTGGACAGGGGAGGACTTGGCTGAGACGGGCATGAGGAGATGGGGATTGCACCAGCGTGTGCGTTTGCCAAAACTCAGGACTGGACACGAAAAAGGGTGAGCTCTACTGTGTGTAAGTTACACAGTAAATCCGAGTTACCAAGAAAACCCTGGGACATTTTGAGATGAAAGGAGACATGGGCGATGTGAAAACTAAGTGCCTATAGGCATGTGAGCCTGGATGGACCGTGGACCAGAGGAACGCCATGAGTGCAGGCCGCAGGGAGAGGGCCGCACTGTCTGCTCAGAGTCGGCGGCCGTTCGGGTGCTGTGCGTGGTCGTGGAAGATGTGTGCGGTGCATCTGGATGAAGGGCATCTGGTTATTTGTATTACTTTTCAACATTATATGTACATCTGACACTACTTTCAAATAAAGACTGAAAAGCCAAGAACGAATTTTAAAAAGGAAAAGGATGGCTGGTGGACATTCTGCCAGGTTGACCCTGGAGGCGGAGGCTGGTCGACGCCGGGATCCGGGCCCAGGACTGTCTGGGAGGGACTCGGAGCCGCTGCACTTGGCCCGCTCCGGGGAGCCCACCCCACACCCTCAGCCCACAGGCCCCACGGAGCCTGGCTCTGTGGTCTCTGGGGTGGATGTCACACTGATGGTTTTATTTAGAAAACAGGCTCCTTTATGTCATTCACACCCAGGGGAGCACCCCCACCCCATAGGCTCACACAGCTGCCTTACCGGCAGAGTCCTTTCCTCCAGGGCCTCAGACACCTCCTGGGTCCAGAAGATGGAGGAGACGCAGATGACCACCTGGCCCGGCCACTGCAGGACCCACTGGTCACGGGAGACCTGGGGATCAGCGGGCACGTCATAGGTCCATCCACCCTGCGGTTTAACCCCCTCTAACAACACCCCCACCTCGCTCTGAACACCAACACGCCACAAGGCTTGGCACCTCTGGCATCACTGAGTTGTCTTCCTCCCAGAATTTTATGAAAAAGGAAAAAATCAGCCATGATCTCAGCGACTCTTAGCTTTTTGTTTCCTGCTCCTTTCGGGGACTCTCCCGGCTGTAACCGGGTGGTGCCCAGGACTCACAGCTGCTCTTCAGTGGCTGCTAACACTGCGGGCCGCCCCCCGTTTTCTCAGTCACGCTGCCCCCACTCCTTTTTAACTGTAAATCAGGCCAACGCTGGCGGGGGCCGAACCTGCTTTTGTAAATGAAGGTGAACTGCACCACAGCCATGCGCACTGTTCACACGTCACCTCAAAGGCAAAGACAGAGCGTGTGGTGGCCCTCGGAGCTGGCAATAGTCACGAGCTGGTCCTTTACAGAAAGCTTGCTGGCGCTTGCTATGGAGGCACTTGCATGGAATAACTCCATACAGGCAGCAGGTTTTCTTTAATTTAATTAATTGATCTCAGAGAGGAAGGGATCAATGATGAGAGAGAATCATTGACTGGCTGCCTCCTGCAGGCCTCATACTGGGGATGGAGCCACAACCCAGGCATGTACCTTGATGGGGAATCGAACCATGACGCCCTGGTTCATAGGTCAATGCTCAACCACTGAGCCATCTGGCAGGGCTTTCTTTAATTTTTATTTAGAATATGTTACCGGCCAGGGGACCTGGCCCTGAGCGGTCTGCCTAGGACTGGCCTACAGTGTATGGGTTCTGGGCTTTGTGCAGGAAACATGTCACAACACGAGTCAGGTGACGAAGAGGGAACGTTGGTTCCGGCCAGGACAGTGAAGCAGGAGGGCTTAGCACAGCAGCAGCAACAGGAGAGCCGGGGAAGTCGGAGAAAAGGGGGCTGAGACAGGGTCAGGGGTGGGCCTAGGATGAGCTACTGCTGCCCACTGCTCCCCTGGCTGAAGTTTCCTGGGGTCTCTTAGAGTTTAGGGATGTGGCCCATGGGGGAAGGACAGGGGGAGGGAATGGCACAGGCTGCTCCCCAGAGGGAGAGCCCAAGCTGGGTCTTCTGTCTTGAGGCTTTTCTCTCTCTAGTGGGAGGGGCCTGAGAAAGGTCTCAGGGGAGGTTTCAGTAGAATATTCATCAGCTTTCCAGGTGGGCCCTCCAGGGCGTGGGCCCCTCCAGGGCCCTGGTCTCCACTGATTGGTCAGGGCCAGGGCAGGGGGTGGCCAGTCATTGCAGCTGGTCCTGGTGTTGCCCACCTGATTTTGCTGCTTTCCTGGACCTGGCTGTCATCTCTAGGGAGGGGACCTGTACCTGCTGTCCTGTCTGAGTGCAGCCTAAGAGGAAGGACTGGCCTTTCATCACCAGCAAATGCCATTGAGAGGACCAGCAGGCCAGCCCCTTACCTCAGTGGGAAGATGGTAATTGAATGTTCTTTTGTTTGTTTGTGAGGAAATGGCTGAAGAGTTAACTGGCTGAAAAGGTTTTTTTCCTTTAGGCCTCTCCCTCCTTGAGTCCCCTCAGGCTTTGGGGCTCAATGAGCTGGGCCTTCAGGGCCCGTGTCCTTGAATGACAAGCCTGGGGGAAGCTGAATGGGAAGGGGCTCTTGCCATCAATCAATTTATTTCCCAGAAAGGACTGGCTTGCAGAGGCCTCTCGGTGTCCTCTGCTTCTAACTGCAAACCTTTCACCAGCTGGGCTCACAGGGAGAAGGGGGGCAGGTGCACAGGACAAGGGGGGCAGGTGCACGGGGAAAGGAGAGAGAGGTGGAGGGGGGGCAGGTGCACAGGGAGAGGAGAGAGAGGTGGGGGGGCAGGTGCACAGGGAGAGGAGAGAGAGGTAGGCGGGGGGCAGGACTGAGTGAGCTCCAATGGAGACGGAGGAGTGGTCAGAAGGACCCGTTCAGGGTTTGTGGTGATGGGAAGAGACTTGAACACAATACCATGTACAGACGATAATTTAGAATTCTACACCGTCAACAAATAGATCACCATTAACCACTGTCACCCCGATCAATTCCATAAACAGAAACCTTCTCCCCAATGTCCTTGCTGCTGTACCAACACCCTGGCCTGTTCCCTTCGCCCTTTACCTCGGCATACGCCTCAATCCCCAGTCGGATGACTTCCCGCATGCTGGCCAGCATCATCTGCTCCACCTGCTGCAGCCACTTCTCCACCATGCCCTGCGCGAGACGGGCAGGGGTCAGCCCCGGGGCAGAGGCCGCAGCAGAGCCAGCGTCCCCCCTGAACACGGCTGGAGGGAGACAGGGTTTGCTTTGCTCCCCTGGGGGTTCAGAACCAGCCACCCCAAGATGTGCCTCATGGTGTGTGGCTTATTTTTTTTAATATATTTTATTGATTTTTTTACAGAGAGGAAGGGGGAGGATAGAGAGCTAGAAACATCAATGAGAGAGAAACATCGGTCAGCCGCCTCCTGCACACCTGCTACTGGGGATGTGCCCGCAACCAAGGTACATGCCCTTGACCGGAATCGAACCTGGGACCTTTCAGTCTGCAGGCCAACGCTCTATCCACTGAGCCAAACCAGTCAGGGCTGGTGTGTGACTTATTTTGAGCTAAAGGCAAGATCCTGCAAGTTCAGGAGAAACTTCTGCCCCCTACCTTAATTATCTAGAATTTAAATCAGGAGCCTGGCCCAGATGAGGATTGCCAGCAATGACTTCTTCCTCGCTCTGCGGCTGGGCAAGCTGCCCGTTACCGACCTCCTGCAGCCCGAGGCACCCACCTCATCCCTAGCGCAGAACCTCCAGTGGGCCTGTCCCCACACTGTCTCTGAGCCTCTCACATACGTGGGCTCTCTGACTCTCACACATGGGCTTAGATTTGATTATTTTCTCCTCTTAATCTAGCTTATGTTTATTTGATTACAGACCAGCTGACATAACCTTGAAGGTAGAGGAAACCTTCCCCCCACACTCCCTTTGAGCCAATATTCTTTAATATTCTTTAACTATTTGTTTTATGTTATTTCTTGTGTTCTCGGAAGTGTGTGTCTTGTAAAAGGTGCAATAAGGGGTTTTAACATGCATTTCTCTCATATCATTTTCTGAAACAGATAACGTCTCAGGAGGAAATGGCATTTCTATTTCAGTTAATAAAGTAAACTGATTTCTAATGAACAGTTTTAGTTGTTTCCTTATTCCTGTGGTTCCCAAACTTGCTGTGCCCTGGGATGATCTGGAGACCGGAAAACCCAAACCCAAACCAGGCACAGAGGCCTGCCTCCTGCCCCCAGCGGGCTCCAGGGTGGGACCTGGGATGGAACTTGGGCATCTGGTTTCCTTCAAAGCCCCACAGGTAACTAACATGCAGCCAGTCGCCGGGTTCCACAATTCCCGCCCGTGGCTGTGGCTGCGGCTGCTGAGCTGGCTGGGGTTCGGGTGGCGAGGGTGCCCCAGGCCATGCGCGCGCTGTCCGTCCGGCAGGAGTGGAAGCGGGTCACACTTACTCCGTGTACAGGACACGTGCATGAAGCTCAGCATTAAGTGGCATTGATTCCACGCTTCACTGAGCTTTGAAGACACCTGCCCAGCCAGCTGTCTAACCGAGTTACTTTGAAACGGGCTCTGCTCATGGAAATCTGAACGCATCCGTCTGGATCTGACTCCTGCGCCTGCCTCCACATCACCTCTGGGTAAACCCTCCCACAGCTCAGTGTGCACACGAGGCATATACTCCCCAGCGCAGAGACGGGCAGACGGGGCTCTGGAAGGTGGCTCACTCCCGTCCCCAGTCATCAAGCTGTGGAGCCCCCGTGTCCCCCCCAGGGACTGAGCCAGGTCCGCAGGCCGAAGCAGTGTCTCTGCCTCTGCTCTGCTCGCTGCGAGGAAAGAGCGAGCATGGGAAGGGGACTTGCCTTGGCTTGAGCCGGGTAGATGATCTGTTTGAAGGGGACGGTTTCCTTCTCCGAGCTGATCATGCCCACGATCTCCAAGTCGTCGGTGAACTCCAGCCTGGCGATGCCCTCGAAGCACTTCTTCAGGTGCGGCTGCACGCGGAGGGGGTCCTTGGTCTCTGACAGGATCTCCAGCAGCTCGTCGTTCGACAGGAAGAAGAACCTGTTTCAGAGCAAGGAGCAGGCAACTGAATCCCTTCCCAGACTCATTTCCCACAGGCTCTGCTCCCCACAGGGAGGGGGCCCGAAGACCGCTGTGCCAGGTCTTCTCTGAGGACACTCCCGCACCAGGTCCAGCTGCGGCAGGGAGGACGGGGAGGAGCTAGACTCTGAGAGCAAGAGAAACCACGAGGCGAGGCCGAGGCCGGAATATCTTCGTTCAACAGGGCGGGGCCGGGGTGGGGGCTTCCTTGGTTCTCGGCCTTGGCCGCATTCAGAATCACCTCTGGCCTTGTTCTGAAATTCTACTGCAAAGATTCATATAGAACTGACCTGGGTTGGGTCTGAGAATCTACATATTTTAAAACCCCAGGGAGGGGCAGGTAGAAGAGGCTGTAGAGGGGAGATAGATAAGTGGAGACAGAATGAGACTGGACTTTGGGTGGTGAACACACAATACAATACACAGATGATGGTTACAGAATTGTACACCTGAAGCCTATATAATGTTACTAACCTCTGTCACCCCGACACATTCAATTACAAAGTAAAAATAAACCCCCGGTGACTCCTGCGCAGTCAATGCTGAGAGCCCCTCGGGAGGAGACAGGCTCTTTGTCCTTTCCTCGTCTCCAGGTGTGACAGGCGTAGAAGGGAAGCACATGTTAATAACGCACTTACTTCATGCAGCGCCTTTATCTTGTTTGAAATGACAAATAATAACCCCTGGCCAGTGTTCTCAGTGGTTAGAGCATTGGCCTGCCCACTGAAGGGTCTTGGGTTCGATTTCTGGTCAAGGGCATGTACCTGGGTTGTGGTTTGTTCCCTGAGCCCCCGGGAGGCAGCCTCGGTCTCCTCTCTCTCTCTCTCTCTCTCTCTCTCTCTTCTGCCTCCCTCACTACCTTCCTTCCACTCTCTCTGAAAAGCAATGGAAAAAAATATACTCATGTGAGGATTAAAAATAGAATTTTTTAAAATGTACAAATAATACAATCGCTTCATTCTCTTGCTTAGGCCTAAAGGCAGCCACCACAAACCTTCAGAAAATGTTCAAGGAACAAACCTCTACAGTGACCACTAGGCTGAAAGGTGCATAATTAAGGGACCATATGATTAGTGTCTTCACTGTATAGGATGGATTACAAAAATGGCCACAATATTTGCACCTAACCTCATGCTGAGTGCTTAAATTTATTCCATAAAAAGGCATACAGAAATACTGAGATGTGTGTGTATTTCACTTAGAAAGAAAATGAGGCTCAGAGAAGGTAAATATCTCATCCAGACAACCTGGAATTGAATGCTAGCTTTTCCACTTACCAGTACTATGTTTTTTTGCAAGTTACTGTTTCCTCATTTATAAGGTGGAGATAAAAATAATAGTTCCAAGTTCATTCACACAAAGCACTCAGAGCACGTCCTGCTCCATGGTAAGTACTGTGCTTGTATTTTATGAGGAACAGCAGTCATGGGTATAGGACCAGAAGCCCAAGTCTTAGAAATGTCCTCTGCCCAAGTTCTGTGCTTTCAAATAGAGGTTCCTTATCTGTGTTATCCAATACTAAAGGCATTAGACACCGGTGGCTATTTATATTTTAAAATGAATACTGAATAACCCTAGCTGCTGTTGCTCAGTGGAAGAGCATCGGCCTGAGGACTAAAGGGTCTAGGGTTTGATTCCGGTCAAGGGCACATCCCCGGGGTTGCAGGCTCGATCCCCAGTAGGGGTCGTGCAGGAGGCAGCTGATCAATGATTCTCTCTCATCATTGATGTTTCTGTCTCTCTCTCCTTCTCCCTTCCTTTCTGAAATCAATACAAATATATAGTTTAAAAAAGAATACTAAATAAATTAAAATTTTCCTTCTCAGTTACACTAGCCACATTTAAAGTGCGGGATAGCCACATGTGGCTCACAGTTACTGCGCTGGGCAGCACAAGTATAGGTAGAACATCTCTGTCAGTGAGTCAAGTTCTACTGGACAATACTGCCTTAAGTAGACGCTAAGGACATTTCTGAATCCTAAACAACCCACTTTTTTGGGGTGGAAAGCAGAGAACTAACTTTGTCTCCATGTAGGGGACACTAAGGTGTGAGTTCCTTAAAGGCAAGTTAGGATCAAACTTGTATCCTAATTAGAATCAAGTGCCACGGAGCGCCCATGCATGGTCAGCGAGACGTGACAGATGGTCAGGAGTGAGGACCCTCCTTCCTGGGACCCGCCTGACCTTTATGCGGAAGAACATTGGTTCTTGTGGAAAAAAGAGTCATATATTTATAAACATACCTACCAGAAACTACAGCATTCGCTAGCCAAACACTTAGCTGGCGGTGCTCGAGCACGTGGTCTGGGAGCTGGCTGCTTTACATGCGTTGTCGCAATTGAAATGCACAGCAGGTGCGGGAGGGAGGGCCTTGTCCCATCTCTCCGACTCGGAGAACCGAGGCTGGGATGGACTCAGAGCGGAAGAGCTGGGACTCACACTAAGGGCTGTTTAACTCCAAGGTCCGGGCCCTTAATCACGATGATGATACTCCCCTGGGTGGGTACTGAGCATGTTGGTCGGCCAAAGTGTGGAGTTGGCCCCCGGTGCCCATTCAACCTCCCTCTAAGTAACAGTCATGAGCATCCTCAGCCCTGAGAGCTGTCTCAGGGAATGGGAAACCTGGAAAGAACATGGAACAGACAGGAGCCAACTTGCAGCGTGAAAACTCATTCCACTACGTACGGGTCAGGAAGGCCACTCCAAACCCAAGGGCAGTAACGAGTACCTGGGGAAAAACAGCCTCTTCTTCTCCAAGTAATCGTTCAGCCCCCTCTGGATGTCCTCCAGCAGAGTGTTGGCTTCTTGGAGCTTCTCAGCCATGCGGGGCTGGTCGGCCGCCATCAGGACCCTGGGATCCTTCACCTGCGTTCCGCCAGAGGAGAGGACTCACCAGGGGCTCCCAGACCCCGAGAGCCGTCATTACATGAGGGTGTGACCAGCGCCTCAACTGACGATGCCCTACCCAGCAAAGTGTCTCCCAGCCCCAAAGGGAGAGGGCTCAGATAGCAGGACCCTGCTCCTCTGGCTGGGGTTGACTGGGAGGGGGTTGGGCAACTGAAACCAACCAAGCCAATGCTATTTTCACTGCTGGGCTTTGGAATTCAGATGAGGACACCCTCACTCGTGTGGCTGGCCCCTGAAGCTGCGTGCAGATCAGCTTCCATGCTGTGACCGGGAGCGGAGCACGCCGCTGGCCTGCAGGAGGGAGGAAGCGGCATGGAGAAGGCACTCCAGGGTTTCCTGCGGAACCGCTGGGCCCAGAGCTTCCGTGATACACTTCCCACCGGCGGGTTCCACGAGACACCCGTTCGGTCTTTTTTTTTTTTTTTTTTTGCACTACCTTGAAGGTTTCCAATACTTGCAACCCAAACTCTCAGCTAATATGAAATCAGAGGAAGCAGGATATCATGCAAATTGGCTCTGTTGGCCGAGTGATATAAATTACCACTTAACTCATTCCTACAAACAGCAGGGCAGGTAAGTTCCCTTGAGACAAATTCTTTATAAATGCACCCCAATTTGAGCACACTTGACTCCCAAAAGGAAAAAAATTCATCTCCCTGATACTGTCCGCCCAGTGCACTCACACTTGGAGGCTTGTTCCCAGCGTCACCCCCTGGAGGCTTCTCTGGCGTGCCCTGGGCACTACGTCACTTTTCTGCCTTCTCAAATCTTCGTGCGTGACTTCCCTTATAGCTCTTATGTATTTAAGTCTGCCTCCTCACAAAGCAGGGAATGCTATGAAGGCAGATATCATATGCTTGTCATCTTCAAGTGTTTTTCTGACTCCTAGTACAATGTCTGGGTCCGTGTAGGTACTGAATAAACATTTGTTAAATATCCGCATAACTGAATATGGACAATCATTTGAATTCTGAAAGGATTCTCAATCTGTAAAAGCTTTACCGGCAATAAACAGTCTTCCCCTCACGGAATGACAGCTAAGTTACACAACTGCTAGTGCTCACTGCTGGGGAGGGGGGATATCATGGCCTCCATTTTCTATATTACATATACCCACGTTTAAACTTTTAATAACAACTTTTGAAATTGGAAGAAATATACAATATCAAATTTGCAAAACTCTAGGTTACTGACAAGTTTTAAGGGGCCTGGCGACAACACACAATGAGGAGCATCTGTGTGGCAGCCCGCTCCCGCCCTGAGAGGTGCTGGGAGCGGGGAGCTTACCGCTTGGGACATGAGGGATTTCCAGTAACCGTCCACGATGGCAAACTTCCTGCCCTCTTCTGGCATCTGGGCTGTGATGTCCTCGGAGCTGAAGATCGGTTCCAGGTACAGCCAGGTGGCTTGGCATTTCAACCAAGCATCCAAAGTGTCCTGCACACGGACTAGCTTTTCTTCCCACTTCTGCGAATTTAGCATTTTATATCTGAGTCATTAACTTGCCACCCTGCATCACACAACTGTTTATTCACTCATTCCCTTGTTTAACAAACACTGTTTAGTGCCCCTATGTTCTGGTCACCGTTCTAGGCAATGTGAATACAGCAATGAGTGGAACAAGGGAGTCCTTGCCCTCATGGAGCTTGCATTCTAGTGGAATAATGGTAACACTAATCATAATGATCATATATTACTATTGTATATAACTAGAGGCCTGGGATTCCCTCAACCTGGCCTGTGCGCTCTCGCAGTCTGGGTGTCCTCAGGGGATGTCCAACTGATGGGGAGCGGGCCTAAGCCGTCTGTCAGACATCCTTGGCGCTACGCTCGCCAGTCGTGAGCCCAGCTTCTGGCTGAGCGGTGCTCCCCCTGTGGGAGCACACTGACCACCAGGGGGCAGCTCCTGGGTTGAGTGTCTGCCCCCTGGTGGTCAATGCACATCATAGCAACCGGTTGTTCTGCAGTTCAGTCGATTTGAATACTAGCCTTTTATTATATAGGACTAGAGGCCCGGTGCACAAAAATTTGTGCACTCGGGGGGAAGGGGGGGTCCTTCAGCCCGGCCTGTGCCCTCTCGCAGTCTGGGACCCCTCGGGAGATAACACCCTGCTGGCTTAGGCCTGCTCCCGGGTGGCAGAGGGCAGGCCCAATCCCTAGGTGCAGCCCCTGGTCGGGCTCAGAGCAGGGGAGTTGGGGAACCACCCCCTGTCATGCACAGAGCAGGGCGGATCGGGAGGTTGCGATGCCACCCTCAGTCACGCTCAGGGTAGGGCCGATTGGGGGCTTGGGGCACCATCCCCTGTCACACTTAAGGCAGGGTCGATGGGGACGTTGCGGCGCCACCCCCTGTCACACACAGAGCAGGGCCCATCAGGGGG
>NW_005355502.1:1299710-1303318 GCF_000412655.1 Myotis brandtii
CACTAGAGCAAAGTGAGCCTGGAGCAAGTTACTGTTGCGGTGGGGGATGGAGGGAAAGCAAAGGTGAGAGACATAAGTAAAATCAGAGTGTCTAGAAAAAATTAAAGAGAAGATATCCTAAGACTTCCAGGAAATCTCCACCTATGGAGCAAGAAAAAAAAAAGCCTCTATTATTCTGTGAGCAACAAACCAAACTGGGTTGGGGGTCTCAGACAATTCGTTCATATGATTGCAAAGACAGATGGAAACTCCCGGATTGGAGAGGGCTTGGCCTGAGGGCTCCCAGATTGGAGCAGGTGCAGGTCGGGCTGAGGGACCCCCTCCCCCATGTCCCCCCCTACCAGTGCATGAATCTTCGTGCACCAGGCCCCTAGTTATTACTATAACCAGGGATGGGCTGAGTGCTTCATGCATGTGAAAACTAACTTAATCAGGTAGTTTTATGATGGAAACGTTATTACACCTCACACTTTACAAATGCAGAAATGGAGACACAGTGTAAGAGCCTTGCCCAAGGTTAATAAGCAGGGAGCCAGAATCTGAAACCAGGGCGTCTGGCTTCAGGAGCTTTGCCCTTAGCCTATGCCGTAGGACACAGTGAGCCACATGCCTACCCTCCGGCAGGTTTCATTCGAGAGTACGCTAGCTCGGCTGACACTCACATACTTTCCAATGCATTTTCACTTGGTACATTCAAACCATCTCACGTTTCCTTTTGGCAGACTTGCACAGGCTCAGCACGCAACATGCTTACTTGGATGGTTACGTGCTTTTAGTCATGTGTTACTTTTTTCCGAGCAGGAGACAATAAATTTGTTTGTTAGATGAACTTAAAAACCTTCTCCCTCCCTCCTCCGAGAAACCAAGAGCCACCCGGATGTCACAAAATCGCCCCTTTCACCTTACCCGGCATTCGGTTTCTATTGGCTTGATGAAGGGGGAGCCGCACATGGTCTGTGTCTTTATCACGTGGTCATCGAGGAGCAGCTGAATGTCATCCACGGCACACAGGATGCTCATGTCCTGCAGACACACACCTGCCCTGTCAGAGCCACGTATGGGCTGACACACAGGCACGGAGCCCAGAGCTCCACCCAGGGAGGCAGGAACCCGTGTCTTACGGGGATGGAATTTCTATTTTCTTCCTCGAAAATGTTCTTAAAGACACAGACTTTCCATCTCCGTGGCAGAAATCACATCGTGGTCCAAGCCCAGAGCTCCGCCCTTCCCTGTGCTCCCACCTTCTGCCCTTCACTCTCCTGCCGCCCACAGGGGCCCTGCCCAGCAGCTTGGCCAGGCCTAGATGGTGGTTCTCAAACTGTGTGCCAAGGAGCCCAGGGCACTGCAGTGAACTCACAGCAAATCACTGGGAATGTTTAAAAAGAAAATACAAATGTGTTTCTTTCAATTTGTGGACGAAAGGGGCCACATGCTGACCTGACAGGCTCAGGGAAGGCTGCATGGCGGTCCTGCAAACTCAGACCTAAAGTAACCACAAAGGATGTTCTGAAATTAAACTTAAACTAAAAGCAGTTATGGTGGATAGTCACTCCTAGGCCGGTATCTTCACTGACAAGGTCAACCTTTACCTTAACTGAGCCTATCTGTCTTTTTGCATCTTTGATAACATACCCTTGAAATGTCTGGGAAACTTGTAACTTCCCTTTTTCTGGACCCCTTGGGGCACAAGCTAATGTGCTGGGCGCCAGGACAGATACCACAAATTCTTTCATTATTATCATGTTAATTGTTCCCACACCCACCTAAGTATGTGTCTATCCCTCTCTAGTCTATCCAATCCCAGGCCCACCTCCTGTTTTGCTTTCTCCCGCCTCTCTAGTCTATCACCATTGACTTCATGTAACCCACCTCCGTCCCTCCTTTGATTGCAATGTGTAAATACAGATGTAACCCGCCATTCTCCGGAGCACTATACCAATCCATTGAGGTTCTGCTTCCCAGCAATCGTCGACAGTTTGGCTCAAATAAACTCACAAAAATTCTTTACAGGTTTGAATGTTTTTACGTTAACAAATTTCTACGTATTTTTTCAAACAGTGAAGGTGACAGGACCCGGATATTACTGTTTGAACCTAATTACGTAACAACAGAGCTGTGAGCTATTTCTTTTGCTCTGGGGAGGGGAACCATGAAGAAAGTACGACATTCATGACACAAAAGGCAACAGGAACCACGAAAGTTCGGGAGCCTCTGCCAGTGCGTTTCCGGGCCACAGTCTACGAGCGGGTCCGGCCCGTGCACCACACTCTTCCTCCGAGGCACCGAGGCCAGAGGCTGACCGGCTCTGCCCCCTGCCGCAGGCCTGTCTTTCTCACTCTGCTGTCACTTCCTTCAAGCCCACATCTGGTGGCTAAGTGGGGGCTAGGCTATGTTTCTCGTCCACCAACCTTTTACTAGTCGCTCTGCACTGGGCGGGGTGTCTAACCTGTGCTGATCCTGGTCTATAGCTGCCCTGGGCAACACCTGGACTGGTCGACAGGAACAGGAGCTATTGCTCCCAGGTCTCCCAGCTCACTCCTCGCCTCAGCCCACCGCCTCCAGGAGCGTCTCCTCCAGGCAGACAGTGCAGCGCACCTGACCTGCGGGCCAGGTGCCTGGTCCTGCTGGGAGAGGCCCCCAATTCCCTCCCTGCCACTGGCTTATCCAGGTGAAATCAAGGCCTTGTGACTATTGAAACTGAAGGGGAGAAAAGAGAAAAGATCACCTGTGGCCTCCGGGGAGGAGGGGTGTGGGAGCCTTTAGGGCGGGGGCGGGGAACCCCTGCCAAGGGCCATTTGGATATTTGTGACATCATTCTCGGGCCATACACAATTATCCACTTAAAAATGAGCCTGCTCTCTTTTTAGAACATTTAGTGAACTCACCCCTAATGCAGGGCCAGACCAAATGACTTCGTGGGTCCCTTATCCAGGCCAGACACTCCCACCCCTGCTTTAGGGTTTTAGCTCTCAGTCACATTGCACATTAGAAAGCCCGGGGCGCCTTAAAAAGACAGATGTCCAGGCACTTTGGGGGCGGAGAAAGGGAGAACCTACTGGGATTTTTTTTTTTTTTTTTTTTTTTTGAGAAGCGCTAAGTATTGTTTACTCCAGGCAGCTTCGCGGGGCGGGGCTGGGCGTCCCTGGGAGAGGCAATTCAGGAGGCTTGCTCCACCTGTTGCTCTGAATCAAAAGGCATTTCTCATTTGAAAATGCATCCCTCAGGGTGGCCAGGGGAAGGGTAACAGACACAGGCAGCGGCCTCTGATGGCTGCAGCGCTGACAGTGAGCAGCACTGCGCTGACCGTCCAGTCGGCTGAGAGACCAGACCCTAACGGTTCCCCCAAGGAGAGAGGGAACAGGGGACTGTAGAGCTGCGAGGTGGTGCCGGGGGTGAGATGGCGATAGGTAAACATATCCAACCCACACCCCACACCTCAAGCCTGTGTAATGGTCTGTGTCGATTAAGTCTCAGAAAAAAAGTTTTTAAAACGCTGTTCGGGGCCCTCTGAGTCTGTTGCGATTCCGAGGGGCTCCCCTGCGCTCTGGGGAGGGTGGCCCGGCTCTGGGGAGGGCGACCCGGCTCTGGGGAGGGCGGCCCGGCTCTGG
>NW_005355502.1:1303693-1304893 GCF_000412655.1 Myotis brandtii
GGCGGTCCGGCTCTGGGGAGGGCGGCCTGGGTCTGGGGAGGGCGGTCCGGCTCTGGGGAGGGTAGTCCGTGTCTGGGGACGGTGGCCCGGATGTGCTGGCCGAGACTCACCGTGTCCCTGTACTTGGAGAAGCTGAATGTCATGTTGACCCATTCCGACTTCATCTTCTCCAAGTTTTTCTCCAGGGAGTATTCTTTGCTGGCGGTGGCTCCAATGGGCTCCAGTCTGGAAGGGAAGATAGGGACACCAGCGTGACGGGAGGGAAACAGCCAAGGGGCGCTCAGCTCCCGTAGAAAAGCCGTTCGAAGCCCTGCTTCTCCTGAACTCCTCCTGGAGGACGTGCCAGCGCCCCAGGTGACCGGCTCCTGAGCCTCCGCCCTGGCATTGGGCTGTATCAGGGCTGAACTGCGGCCCCCACAGGCATGTGTGGGGTCCTAGCCCCAGCGCCTGGGAACGGCAGGTCTCCCATCTGAAAACGGGTCTTTAGGGAGTAGTTAAGTTAAAGTGAGATTGTGAGGGCCCCGAATCCAACAGGACGGCCCTCATCCGAGGAGGAAGGACAGACACACAGAGAGGAACGACCGTGGGAATGAAAGACGTGGGGAGAGGTGGCCGCAGGCCGAGGAGAGAGGCCGCAGGAGAAAGTAAACTTGCCAACACGTGGCTCATGGGCTTCGAGCCCCCAGGACGGTGAAGAAATAAATGTCTGCTGTTTGAGCCGCCCAGCCTGTGGCATTCGTCCTAGCTGCCCCAGCCCACCCACGGGAGCCACTGGTTCCGTGCCGCGGGCTGTCCTGAGCATTGCAGGGTGGTAGCCACCTCCCGGCCTTTACTCACGGGCGCCACAGCCGGCTGCCCTGCCCACCTGCTGCCAGTCACGGCGACACTGTTAATCACCTGGGTGTGACTAACAGGCAGGCGCGCAGGGGAGGCACTCACACAGGCCGCCATCCACACGGGTCCCCACGAGGCTGCAGGGGTCACGCCCAGGTCTGTTCTGCTGTCGCTGGGACAGGGGCTGGACACAGACGCATGCCCAGTGGGGAGGTGCCCACTGTCAGTCACACTGGGAACAGGTCAGGGGCCAGAATGGGCATGGCCACTGCCAGGGCATGAGACCGAAGAGACTTCACTCCTGGACAAAGGCGCGCTCCCCCTCTGCTGCTCACCCACTGCCGGCTCGCGGGCTCGCGCGCCCTG
>NW_005355502.1:1323804-1328814 GCF_000412655.1 Myotis brandtii
GCCCACGCGGCCCACGCCAGGTGACCCCATGTATTGGCCTAATGGACAGTGACCAGCCTGAGGCGACATCAGGCGGCTCTGCTGGGAGGCGGCCTGGACGCTGGCTGGGCTTTCAGCTCTGCTGGAGTCCCCGCTGCCCCTGTCAGAGCTGGGTCGCGGGAGAGGGCACTTTGGGACCCGAGGAATGTAACTCCATGAAATAAAGTCTTCAACCACATCTCCTCCTCCCGTGGGGGCCCTGGAAATGCTTTTCCAGCGGAGCCCCAAGGACCCCACTCCCACTAGGGACAGAGAGATGGAATTCTGGGTGACAGTAACCAATGTCCCCATGAGAGCCACTGTTCTAACCGGTAACGCAGATCTCCTTTCCCACGGCTGTTTCCTCCTGTGCCCAGAACTACTCTCGTCCTCCTTATGTGCATCTTGGAATTATGTTCATTTATGTGATGGCTTTTGCTCTACCTCCTGTTCTTACCTTTAAAAAACAACTACTGCTATTTCCCTGCTATGCTGGGTCCACCCACCATGGCCCCTGCTCCCAGGAAAGGGTGGGGGGAGAGAAGGGACAGTCCACCCCCATGGCCCCTGCTCCATGGGAAAGGGGGGGGGAGAAGGGGACAGTCCACCCCCATGGCCCCTGCTCCATGGGAAAGGGGGGGGGGAGAGAAACAGTCCACCAACCATGGCCCCTGCTCCATGGGAAAGGGGGGGAGAGAAGGGACAGTCCACCAACCATGGCCCCTGCTCCATGGGAAAGGGGGGGAGAGAAGGGGGACAGTCCACCCCCATGGCCCCCTCCATGGGAAAGGGTGGGAGAGAAGGGACAGTCCACCCCCATGGCCCCTGCTCCCGGGAAAGGGGGGGAGAGAAGGGACAGTCCACCAACCATGGCCCCTGCTCCATGGGAAAGAGGGGGAGAGAAGGGACAGTCCACCCCCCATGGCCCCTGCTCCCGGGAAGTGGGGGGGGGGAGAAGGGGACTGTCCACCCACCATGGCCCCTGCTCCCAGGAAAGCGGGGGAGAGAAGGGACACACTCCCTTTTTCCTGCTTCCACACGGAGGTCTGGGTCCTATGCCCCGCGGTGGACAGACAATGGGAAGCCAAGTCCATGGAGGGGAAGGAGTAACCCCTCTCTCGGCCTCAGCGATGCTTTCCTGCCACCCTTGACTGCAGAGGAGACCACGCGGTCTTTACTGACAGGTCAGCCCGAGGCCTCAGCGGGGGAGCCTGAGCCAGGCCTAGACGCGGGGTCCTCTGACCCCTAACGGGCGTTTCCTCCTCGCACACTGTGGCGTCTACCCTCTCAGCCGAAGGGGGCCACTAAGCAGAGCTGAGGCCCAGATAACGCTGGACAGTGACCGAGGCCCTCCGCAGCGCGGCCATCATCCTGAATGCCTTCTTGGGAGACGGCCACAGTGAGTGTGCATTTAGGGGATGATTCATAAAGGCGGTGCCAACCCAGGTGAGTATGAGAAGCAGAGGCTGGCTGTGTGGCTGTGACCAAGTCCCTCGAAAGGCCTTAGGTCCCCATCTGTCCAAATGAGGGTTTGCTGGTGAAATGAAATAAAATAAAATGCTTGCAAACCATCTGACTTTTACTTATGCAAATAATTGCACAGGGGAGGGATTAACCAGCTTGGGAGTCCATGAAGTCTATCAAGAATTGACCTTACCCAGCTCAGCAGGCGTAGCTCAGTGGTTGAGCATTGACCTATGAACCCAGAGGTCATAGTTCAATTCCTGGCCCAGGCACATGCCCGGGTTGTGGGCTCGATCCCCATTGAGGGGTGTGCAGGAGGCAGCTGATCTATGTTTCTCTCTCATCATTGATGTTTCTATCTCCCTCTCCCTTAATAAATCAAATCAATAAAAATATCAAATTAAACAAAATATATATAAAAAGGACTGACCTCACCCAAGTGTGCTAAAGCAGCTCCTGGCGTGGGCTGTGGCAGAGTGCACGAGTGCAGGACAGCGGGGCCAGGAACCACCACGCCTCTCGCAGAGGGCGTAGCTGCGAACAGGTTGGTTCAGTTACCTGCCCATCTCATCACCTCGCAGCAACGCTAGTCACCTGTCTACAGGCAAGGGGACGAGGCACAGAGGCCAACCACGTGGCAGGTGTCGGCACAGCTGGATGTGCCACAGCTGGATGCTGGTGTGAGGGGCAGAGTTGTGGCGTGTCTGCTCAGTCTGCCTCCTTCCAGGGGCTTGCTTTGCAGGTGAAGGGAGTGGCTAACCAGCCAGGCTGGGCTCCAGGTGTGGTTCTCTCAGTGACTAGCTGTGACCTCTGACTAGTTATGGACTCTCTAGTCAATTTATTTCTTCCTCCGTAAAATGCAAATAATAATATTAGCTAGAATAGGTGGTTGTTGTGATGGTAGGTTGGTTAATATTTATCCGTGCTTGGTGCAGCATAAATGTGCAACAGCTGGTATTTCTTGGAAACATTTTACTGAGGGAAAGAGGCCCTTTAGCACAAGAAGCAGCAGGACAGCAATGCTGGTATTGGGGGCTCTGTTCCAACTCTGGCCAGTCCAGTGACCAGGCGTGGCCTCCCAGGTGATGGGCTCACAAATCCCAGCTGGGCGGGCCATGGTGGGTGTCACTCCCAGGCCCCTGACTGCTTCAGTGACAGGCTGACCTTTGTCCTAAGCAGGCCCCGCCCAGTTTCTGGGCACCCAGGGCAACGCCTTTGAAATGCCTCCCTGCAGTCCCCTCAAGTGCACCCCCTCAGGACAGCGGAGCCTGACTGTCCTGTCACTGACCGCCTTGCTCCCTCCCCCTCCACGCAGCCTCCCCTGTGGCCTCCTAATTCCATGAGCACAAATGCAGCTGCAAATCTCCTGCTGGGAGCATTTTCTCAGTCTGTCCAGGTCTTGCTTCCAGGCGTGCCCTCTGTTTGGCTCAGATAAACTCTAATCAACTCTTATAATAAACTCTTACACTGACAGTTGCCAGGGGTGACAGTTGCCAGGGGTGACAGTTGCCAGGGGCATCGGAACATTCGGGAGGCAGAGACCCTTGGGGGCCTGGGAGCACTTTGGAGGGTGGGTGCTGCGTGTGGGGAGAGAGTCCCAGTCCAGCAGGGGTCACAATTGCCCGGAGCAGCCTTGCCCATCCCAGATATAATGGGAACCAATATGTCACTTTAAAGTTAAAAAAGTAAAAAGAAACAAGTGAAATTAATTTTAATAAATTATTTTCTGTATCTCAATACATCTAAATATCTTCCTAACACATACTCCATTTTAAAATTTATTAGATAGTTTGCACTGTTTTTCTTAGTGAGTTTGACATCAGCCTGTATTTTATACCTCCAGTACATCTAATTCAGAATCACTCCATCTCAAGGGCTCAATAGCTATCTGTGGCTAGTGGCTCCCCCACAGACAGTGCTAACCGGGACTGTTGCAGGGCCACCCCCCAAATTTCTGATTTGCAGACACGGGTGGGCATGGGGATGTGCATTCCTAACCAGCCCCCAGGTCCCGACAGTGCAGCTGGACGACATTCTGGGAACCATGTGTATAGGTTAGACCTGAACCCAGCTGCCTGACAGTCCTCTGCAGCCCAGGACATGCAGCGCCTCCTCATCCATCACCCTGAGTGTGGAGACACTAACAGGGTCCTGAGAATCTCTGGTACTAAACATAGCAATTCACACAGTACACATCCTCCCTCACACGTACACATCCTCACTCACACGTACACAGCCTCACTCACATGTAAACATCCTCACTGACACAGTAAACATCCTCATTCACATGTACACATCCTCACGCGCACGTAAACATCCTCACTCATACAGTACACATCCTCACTCACACGTACACATCCTCACTCACATGTACACAGCCTCACTCACATGTACACATCCTCACTGGCACAGTAAACATCCTCACTCACACAGTATACATTCACACTGACACAGTAAACATCCTCACTCGCACGTACACATCCTCACTTGCACGTACACATCCTCACTCACATGTACACATCCTCAATCACACGTACACATCCACACTCACACGTACACATACTCATTCACAATACACATCCTCACTCACACAGTACACATCCTCCCTCACACGTACACATCCTCACTCACATGTACACATCCTCTCTCACACGTACACATCCTCACTCACACGTACACATCCTCCCTCACATGTATACATCCTCACTCACATGTACACATCCTCACTCACATGTACACATCCTCCCTCACACGTACAAATCCACACTCACACGTACACATCCTCACTCACACAGTATGCAATCTTCAGGGCGTTTGGAGAAGGAGAGGGAGCATGTGACTCTGTTTTTGACCAGATTCCATGGAACTTAGCGGGAAGAGAGGTACCTCTGATTGTTGTTGTTGGGTAAAGAGGGTGATACTGAGGCCCCCTAAGGGTAAGCGGCTGTACCAAAGTCAGCCTGAGAGAAGCGGGCTCTGGGCTCTGGTTCAAGAAACTTTTAACCTAAATTTCTCTTTGAACTAAAAATTTTCAAGTCAGTAAAAGGAAAGGTCCTCCTGGCCAGTCACCAGAGGGGAGGCTGCCCTCATGTCCAGGGGGCAGGAGGGAGCCGCCTGCGGGAGGCAATTGGGGGTTGGGGGTGGGGTGGGGTTCACAGGCCCTCTGATCACTCACTCCCTGAAGAAAGGGGCACCTTACTTGTCAATGAATTTGCTGAATCCATATTCCAGCATATTGGCCAGGCATGTCGTATCCGTGGGCTTTATTTCACAGCCAACAATCTCACTAATCTGCAAAGAGATGAGAGTCCGTGTTTATGGTTCACACCAGCGCTGCCCAGTTGACATGGGAGGAGGGAAGTACTCCTGCCCCCTGGCCCCTTCCCGCAGCCACAGGCACTGCTGAGCGGGAAGTGTGCCTGGTTGGCCTGGATGGATTTTCCCATTTAATGTAACATGTTTAAATAGCTGCTCGTAGCCAGTGGCTGCAGAATGGGCGGTGCCGTCTAAGGATCTAGGCAGCCAGGG